>NW_020190786.1:0-75565 GCF_002263795.3 Bos taurus | reverse complement strand
CATGTGATCAGTGCATGATCAGTCACATGTTAAGTGTATGATCAACCATGGGATCAATGCATGATAGCCACCACATCAGTTCCTGATCAGCCACGTGATCCGTGTATGATCATCCTCGAGATCAGTGCATGCGCAGTTACATGATGAGTGCAAGATAGCCACGTGATCAGTGCATGAGCAGTCAAGTCTTCAGTGAATGATCAATCACATGATCAGCTACGTGATCAGTGCGTGATAGCCAGGTGATCAGTGCATGATCAGTCACGTATTCAATGTATGTTCAGCCACGTGATCAGTGCATGATAGCCACGTGATCAGTGCATGATAGCATGATCAGTGCATGATCAGTCACGTGATCAGTGTATGATCAACCACGGGATCCATGCATGATAGCCACCAGATCAGTGCATGATCAGTCACGTGATCAGTGCATGATCTATCTCCTGATCAGTGTATGATATCCACGTGATCAGTTAATGTGCAGTCATATGTTCAGTGCATGATTGCTACGTGATCATTGCATAATCAACCACGTAATCAGTGCATGATCAGGCACGTGATCAGTGCATGATATGTCATGTGATCAGTGTATGATGAGCCACGTGATCAGTGCATGATCCACAACGTGATTAGTGCATGATCAGCCACGTGATCAGTGTATGATCAGCCATGTGATCAGTGCATGATCACCACCTGATCAGTGCAAGATCAGCCACGTAATCAGTGCATGATCAGCCATGGGATCAGTGCATGATAGCTATGTGATCAGTGCATGATAGCCACGTGATCAGTGCATGATCAGCCACGTAATCAGTGCATGATCAGCCACGTGATCACTGTATGATCAGCCACGTGATCAGTGCATGTGCGGTCACGTGATCAGTGTATGATCAGCCATGTTTTAAGTGCATGATAGACAAGTGATCAATAAATGATACCTACTTGATCAGTGCCTGCTCAGTTACATGAGCACTTCATGATCAGGCACGTGATCAGTGCATGATAGCCACGTGATCATTGACTACAATTAAGTGATCAGTGCATGTGCAGTCACGTGATTAGTGCATGGGCAGTCACGTGATCAGTGTCTGATCAGACACGTGTTCAGTGCATAATAGACACGTGATCAGTGCATGATAGCCACGTGATCAGTGCATGATCTGTCACGTGATCACTGTATGATCAGCTACGTGATCGTGCATGTGCAGTCACGTGATCAGTGTATGATCAGCCACGTGATCAGTTGCATGATAGCCATATAATCACTGCATGATCAGACACGTGATCACTGTATGATCAGCTACGTGATCAGTGATTGATAGCCAGCTTATCAGTGCATGATCAGCCACGTGATCAGAGTATGTTTCAGCACGTCATCAGTGCATGATAGCCACGTAATCAGTGCATGATCAGCCACATGATCACTGTATGATCAGCTACGTGACCAGTGCATTGTGCAGTCACGTGAATCAGTGTATGATCAACCACGGGATGCTTGCATGATAGCCACCAGATCAGTGCATGATCAGTCACGTGATCAGTGCATGATCTATCTCCTGATCAGTGTATGATATCCACGTGATCAGTTAATGTGCAGTCATATGTTCAGTGCATGATTGCTACGTGATCATTGCATAATCAACCACGAAATCAGTGCATGATTCAGGCACGTGATCAGTGCATGATATGTCATGTGATCAGTGTATGATGAGCACGTGATCAGTGCATGATCCACAACGTGATTAGTGCATGATCAGCCACGTGATCAGTGTATGATCAGCCATGTGATCAGTGCATGATCACCACCTGATCAGTGCAAGATCAGCCACGTAATCAGTGCATGATCAGCCATGGGATCAGTGCATGATAGGCCACGTGATCAGTGCATGATAGCCACGTGATCAGTGCATGATCAGCCACGTGATCACTTGTATGATCAGCTACGTGATCAGTGCATGATAGCCAGGTGATCAGTTGCATGATCAGTCACGTCTTCAGTGCATGATCAATCCCGTGATCAGTGCATGATCAGCCGAGTAACCAGTGCATGATAGCACCTGACCAGTGCATGATCAGCAACGTGATTAGTGCATGATCAGCCACATGATCAGTGCATGATCAGTGACGTGGTCAGTGTATGATCAGCCACGTGATCAGTACATGATCAGCCCTTGATCAGTGCATGATCATCCAAATCATCAGTGCATGCAGTCACGTGATCAGTGTATGATCAGCTTCGTGATCAGTGCATGATTAGCCACGTGATCAGTGCAATGAACAGTGACGTGATCAGTGTATGATCAGCTACGTGATCAGTGCATGATAGCCAGGTGATCAGTGCATGATCAGTCACGTCTTCAGTGCATGATCAATCCCGTGATCAGTGCATGATCAGCCGAGTAACCAGTGCATGATAGCCACCTGACCAGTGCATGATCAGCAACGTGATTAGTGCATGATCAGCCACATGATCAGTGCATGATCAGTGACGTGGTCAGTGTATGATAAGACACGGGATCAGTGCATGATTGCCATGTGATCAGTGCATGATCAGTCACATGTTAAGTGTATGATCAACCATGGGATCAATGCATGATAGCCACCACATCAGTTCCTATCAGCCACGTTGATCCGTGTATGATCATCCTCGAGATCAGTGCATGCGCAGTTACATGATGAGTGCAGATAGCCACGTGATCAGTGCATGAGCAGTCAAGTCTTTCAGTGAATGATCAATCACATGATCAGCTACGTGATCAGTGCGTGATAGCCAGGTGATCAGTGCATGATCAGTCACGTATCAATGTATGTTCAGCACGTGATCAGTGCATGATAGCCACGTGATCAGTGCATGATCAGTCACGTGATCAGTGTATGATCAACCACGGATCCATGCATGATAGCCACCAGATCAGTGCATGATCAGTCACGTGATCAGTGCATGATCTATCTCCTGATCAGTTGTATGATATCCACGTGATCAGTTAATGTGCAGTCATATGTTCAGTGCATGATTGCTACGTGATCATTGCATAATCAACCACGTAATCAGTGCATGATCAGGCACGTGATCAGTGCATGATATGTCATGTGATCAGTGTATGATGAGCCACGTGATCAGTGCATGATCCACAACGTGATTAGTGCATGATCAAGCCACGTGATCAGTGTATGAATCAGCCATGTGATCAGTGCATGATCACCACCTGATCAGTGCAAGATCAGCCACGTAATCAGTGCATGATCAGCCATGGGATCAGTGCATGATAGCTACGTGATCAGTGCATGATAGCCACGTGATCAGTGCATGATCAGCACGTAATCAGTGCATGATCAGCCACGTGATCACTGTATGATCAGCCACGGTGATCCAGTGCAATGTGCGGTCACGTGATCAGTGTCATGAAATCAGCCATGGTTTAAGTGCCATGATAGACAAGTGATCAATGAATGATACCTACTTGATGCAGTGGCCTGCTTCAGTTACACCATGGCCCCGCCACTGTTCAACTGTAGGCTAACGTGCATCAGTGCATGATAGCCACGTGATCATTTGACTACAATTAAGTGATCAGTGCATGTGCAGTCACGTGATTAGTGCATGGGCAGTCACGTGATCAGTGTCTGATCAGACACGTGTTCAGTGCATAATAGACACGTGATCAGTGCATGATAGCCACGTGATCAGTGCATGATCTGTCACGTGATCACTGTAATGATCAGCTACGTGATCAGTGCATGTGCATCACGTGATCAGTGTATGATCAGCCACGTGATCAGTGCATGATAGCCATATAATCAGTGCATGATCAGCCACTGATCACTGTGATCAGCTACGTGATCAGTGATTGATACCCAGCTTATCAGTGCATGATCAGCCACGTGATCAGTGTATGTTCAGCCACGTGATCAGTGCATGATAGCCACCGTAATCAGTGCATGATCAGCCCACATGATCACTGTATGATCAGCTACGGTGATCAGTGCATGTGCAGTCACGTGATCAGTGTATGATCAACCACGGGATCCATGCATGATAGCCACCCAGATCAGTGCATGATCAGTCACGTGATCAGTGCATGATCTATCTCCTGATCAGTGTATGATATCCACGTGATCAGTTAATGTGCAGTCATATGTTCAGTGCATGATTGCTACGTGATCATTGCATAATCAACCACGAAATCAGTGCATGATCAGGCACGTGATCAGTGCATGAATTATGTCATGTGATCAGTGTATGATGAGCCACGTGATCAGTGCATGATCCACAACGTGATTAGTGCATGATCAGCCACGTGATCAGTGTATGATCAGCCATGTGATCAGTGCATGATCACCACCTGATCAGTGCAAGATCAGCCATGGGATCAGTGCATGATAGCCACGTGATCAGTGCATGATAGCCACGTGATCAGTGCATGATCAGCCACGTGATCACTGTATGATCAGCCACGTGATCAGTGGCATGTGCGGTCACGTGATCAGTGTATGATCAGCCATGTTTAAGTGCATGATAGACAAGTGATCAATGAATGATACCTAACTTGATCAGTGCCTGCTCAGTTACATTAGCACTTCATGATCAGGCACGTGATCAGTGCATGATAGCCACGTGATCATTGACTACAATTAAAGTGATCAGTGCATGTGCAGTCACGTGATTAGTGCATGGGCAGTCACGTGATCAGTGTCTGATCAGACATGTGTTCAGTGCATAATAGGCACGGTGATCAGTGCATGATAGCCACGTGATCAGTGCATGATCTGTCACGTGATCACTGTATGATCAGCTACGTGATTCAGTGGCATGTGCAGTCACGTGATCAGTGTATGATCAGCCCACGTGATCAGTGCATGATAGCCATATAATCAGTGCATGATCAGCCACGTGATCACTGTATGATCAGCTACGTGATCAAGTGATTGATAGCCAGCTTATCAGTGCATGATCAGCCACCCGATCAGTGTAATGTTTCAGCCACGTGATCAGTGCATGATAGCCACGTAATCAATGCATGATCAGCCAACGTGATCACTGTATGATCAGCTACGTGATCAGTGCAATGTGCAGTCATGTGATCAGTGTATGATCAGCCACGTGTTCAGTGAATGATAGCCAAGTGATCAATGCATGATAGATACGTGATCAGTGCAATGCTCAGTCACATGAGGAGTGCATGATAGCCACGTGATCAGTGCATGATCAGTCACGTGATCAGTGCGTGATCAGTAACGTGATCAGTGTATGATCATCCACATGATCAGTGCATGCTCAGTCATGTGATCAGTGCATTATAGCCACGTGATTAGTGCATTATCAGTCACGTGATCAGTGCGTGCTCAGTCACGTGATCATAGCCCTACTGAGCTCCATTTATCCTGTCTGCTCAGCTGCTTGACATTGCCAGCAGAGCTGCATGATTCCTGCCTGCTCATCTGCTTGACAATGGCCAGCTGAGCCGTCTGTTTCCTGCCTTTTCAGCTGCTTGATGATTGCCAGCTGAGCAGCATGATTCATCACAGCTGAGGTCCATGATTATTGCCTGCTGATTGCGTGATTCGTGCCTGCTCAGCTCTTTGGTTATTGCCTCCTGAGGCACATCATCAGTGCATGATAGCAAGGTGATCAGTTCTTGATTAGTCACATGATCAGCACCATTCAGACACGAGATCACAGCATGCTAAGTCACGTGATCAGTTCATGATCAGCCATGTGATTAGTGCATGATCAGTTACCTGATCAGTGTATGATAAGACACGTGATCAGTGCATGACTGCCATGTGATCAGTGCATGATCTGCCGCGTATTCAGTGCATGATAGCCACCTGACCAGTGCATGATCAGCAACGTGATTAGTGCATGATCAATAACATGATCAGCAATATTCAGACACGTGATCACTGTATGCTCAGTCACGTGATCAGTTCCTGATCAGCCATGTGATCAGTGTGTTATCATCCTGGAGAAGAGTGCATGATCAGCCACGTGATCAGTGCATGATCCGCAACATGGTTAGTGCATGATCAGTCACGTGATCAGTGCATGATAGCCACCTGACCAGTGCATGATCAGCAACGTGATTAGTGCATGATCAGCCACATGATCAGTGCATGATTAGTGACGTGATCAGTGTATGATAAGACACGTCATCAGTGCATGATTGCCATGTGATCAGTTCATGATCAGTCACGTGATCAGTGTATGATCAACTATGGGATCAATGCATGATAGCCACCAGATCAGTGCATGATCAGTCACGTGATCAGTGCAGGATCTAGTGACGTGATCAGTGTGATATCCACGTGATCAGTTAATGTGCAGTCATATGTTGAGTGCATGAGAGCTACGTGATCAGTGCATGATCAGCCACGTAATCAGTGCATGATCAGGCACGTGATCAGTGCATGATCTGTCATGTGATCAGTGTATGATCAGCCATGTGATCAGTGCATGATCACCACGTGATTAGTGCATGATCAGCCACGTGATCAGTGCATGAGCAGCCACGTAATCAGTGCATGATCCGCCATGGGATCAGTGCATGATAGCCATGTGATCC
This sequence comes from Bos taurus, assembly GCF_002263795.3. Classification (NCBI taxonomy): domain Eukaryota; kingdom Metazoa; phylum Chordata; class Mammalia; order Artiodactyla; family Bovidae; genus Bos; species Bos taurus. The sequence continues at coordinate 69,002 of NW_020190786.1, read as the reverse complement.
GTGCATGATAGCTACGTGATTAGTGCATGATCAGCCCCGTAATCAGTGCATGTGCGGTCACGTGATCAGTGTATGATAAGCCATGTGTCCAGTGCATGATAGATAAGTGATCAGTGCATGTGTCCAGTGCATGATAGATAAGTGATCAGTGCATGATAGCTACGTGATCATTGCATGCTCAGTCACATGAGCAGGCCATGATCAGCCACGTGATCAGTGCATGATAGCCACATGATCATTTCCTACAATTACGTGATCAGTGCATGTGTAGTCACGTTATTAGTGCATGCGCACTCACGTGACAGTGTATTATCAGCCATGTATTCAGTGCATGATAGACACGTTATCAGTGAATGATAGCCACGTGATCAGTGCATGATCAGTCACATGATCAGTACACGCGCAGTCAGGTGATCAGTGTATGATCAGCCACGTGATCAGTGCATAATAGCAACCTGATCAGTGCATGATAAGCAACGTGATTAGTGCATAATCAGCCACGTGATCAGTGTACGATCAGACACGTGATCAGTGCATGATCAGCCACGTGATCAGTGCATGATCCGCAACGTGATTAGTGCATAATCAGCCACGTGATCAGTGTATGATTAACCACGTGATCAGTGCATGATCTGCCACATGATCAGTGCATGATCAGCCATGTGATAAGTGCATGCACAGTCACGTGGTCAGTGTATAATCAGCTTCGTGATCAGTGCAAGGTCCGAAACGTGATTAGTGCATAATCAGCAACGTGATCAGTGTATGATCAACCACGTGATCAGTGCATGATCAGCCACGTGATCAGTGTATGATCAACCACGTGATCAGTGCATGATCAGCCACGTGATCAGTGTATGATCAGTCACGTGATCAGTGCATGCGCAGTCACCTGATCAGTGTATGATCAGCCACGTGATCAGTGCGTGCACCGTCACTTGATCAGTGTATGATCAGCTTCGTGATCAGTGCATGATCAGCCACGTGATCAGTGCGTGATCAGGCACATGAAGAGTGCATGATCAGTCACGTGATCAGTGTATGATCAGCCACGTGATCAGTGCATGATCACCACGTGATCAGTGCATGATCAGCCATGTTATCAGCGCATGTAAAGTCACGTGATCAGTGTATTAACAGGTTCGCCATCAGGGCATGATCAGCCACGTGATCTGCGCATGATCAGGCACGTGAAGAGTGCATGATGAGTCAGGTGATCAGTGTATGCTAGCCAGCTTATCAGTGCATGATCAGCCACGTGATCAGTGTATGATCAGCCATGTGATCAATGTATGATAGCCAGCCTATCAGTGCATGATCAGCCACGTGATCAATGTATGTTCAGCCAGGTGATCAGTGCATGATAGCCAGGTAATCAGTGCATGATCAGCCACATGATCACTGTATGATCAGCTACGTGATCAGTGCATGATAGCCAGGTGATCAGTGCATCATCAGTCACGTCTTCAGTGCATGATCAATCCCGTGATCAGTGCATGATCAGCCACGTAATCAGTGCATGATAGCCACCTGACCAGTGCATGATCAGCAACGTAATTAGTGCATGATCAGCCACATGATCAGTGCATGATCAGTAACGTGATCAGTGTATGATAACACACGTGATCAGTGCATGATTGCCATGTGATCAGTGCATGATCAGTCACGTGATAAGTGTATGATCAACCACAGGATCAATGCATGATAGCCACCACATCAGTTCCTGATCATCCACGTGATCTGTGTATGATCATCCTCGAGATCAGTGCATGCGAAGTCACATGATCAGTGCAAGATAGCCACGTGATTAGTGCATGATCAGTCACGTCATCAGTGCATGATAAATCACGTGATCAGCTACGTGATCAGTGCATGATAGCCAGGTGATCAGTGCATGATCAGTCACTTATTCAATGTATGATCAGCCACGTGATCAGTGCATGATAGCCACGTGATCAGTGCATGATCAGTCACGTGATCAGTGCATGATCACCCACGGAATCAATGCATGATAGCCACCAGATCAGTGCATGATGAGTCACGTAATCAGTGCATGATCTATCTCCTGATCATTGTATGATATCCACGTGATCAGTTAATGTGCAGTCATATGTTCAGTGCATGATAGCTACTTGATCATTGCATGATCAGCCACGTAATCAGTGCATGATCAGGCACGTGATCAGTGCATGATCTGTCATGTGATCAGTGTATGATCAGCCACGGCATCGGTGCATGATCCACAACGTGATTAGTGCATGATCAGCCACGTGATCAGTGTATGATCAGCCATGTGATCAGTGCATGATCACCACGTGATCAGTGCAAGATCAGCCACGTAATCAGTGCATGATCGGCCATGGGATCAGTGCATGATAGCCACGTGATCAGTGCATGATCAGCCACGTGATCACTGTATGATCAGCCACGTGATCAGTGCATGTGGGGTCACGTGATCAGTGTATGATCAGCCATGTCTTCAGTGCATGATAGACAAGTGATCAATGCATGATAGCTACGTGATCAGTGCATGCTCAGTCACATGAGCAGTGCATGATCAGCCACGTGATCAGTGCATGATCAGTCACGTGATAAGTGCATGCACAGTCACGTGATCAGTGTCTGATCAGACACGTGTTCAGTGCATGATAGACACGTGATCAGTGCATGATAGCCACGTAATCAGTGTATGATCAGGCACATGATCAGTGCATGATCAGGCACGTGGTCAGTGCATGATCAGTCACGTGATAAGTGCATGATCAGGCACGTGATCAGTGCATGATCAGGCACGAGACGTGTATGATCAGCGACGTGACCAGTGCATAATAACCACGTGACCAGTGCATGATCAGTCACGAGATCAGTGTATGATCAGCCATGGGATCAGTGTATGATCAGCCACGTGATCAATGTATGATAGCCAGCTTATCAGTGCATGATCAGCCACGGGATCAGTGTATGATCAGCCACGTGATCAGTGCATGATAGCCACGTAATCAGTTCACGATCAGCCACGTGATCACTGTATGATTAGCCACGTGATAAGTGCATGTGCAGTCACATGATCAGTGTATGATCAGCCGCGTGTTCAGTGCATGATAGCCAAGTGATCAATGCATGATAGCTACGTGATCAGTGCATGCTCAGTCACATGAGCAGTACATGATACCCACGTTATCAGTGCATGATCAGTCACGTGATCAGTGCGTGATCAGTAACGTGATTAGTGTATGATCATCCACATGATCAATGCATGTGCAGTCATGTTATCAGTGCATTATAGCCACGTGATTAGTGTATTATCAGTCACGTGATCAGTGCGTGCTCAGTCACGTGATCATAGCCTACTGAGCTCCATTTTTCCTGTCTGATAAGCTGCTTCACAATTGCCAGCTGAGCTGCATGATTCCTGCCTGCTCATCTGCTTGACAATGGCCAGCTGAGCCGTCTGATTCCTTCCTATTCAGCTGCTTGATGATTGCCAGCTGAGCAGCATGATTCATCACAGCTGAGGTCCATGATTATTGCCTGCTGATTGCGTGATTCGTGCCTGCTCAGCTCTTTGGTTATTGCCTCCTGAGGCACATCATCAGTGCATGATATCAACCTGATCAGCTCTTGATTAGTCACATTATCAGCACCATTCAGACACGAGATCACAGCATGCTAAGTCACGTGATCAGTTCATGATCAGCCATGTGATTAGTGCATGATCAGCCACGTGATAAATGCATGATCATCCACGTGATTATTGCATGCACAATCAAGTGATCAGTGCATGATAGCCACGTGATCTGTGCATGATCAGTCACGTGATCAGTGCATGATCAGTCACGTGATCAGTGCATGTGCAGTCACCTGATCAGTGTATGATCAGCCACGTGATCACTGTATGATCACCACGTGATCAGTGCATGATCAGCCACGTGATCAGTGCACGTCAAGCAAAGGAAGAGTGCATGATCAGTCACGTGATCAGTGTATGATCAGCCATGTGATCAGTGTATGATCACCACGTGATAACTGCATGATCAGCCACGTTATCAGTGCATGCAAAGTCACGTGATCACTGTATGAACAGGTTCGTGATCAGTGCATGATCAGCCACGTGATCAGCCCATGATCAGGCACGTTAAGAGTGCATGATGAGTCACGTGATCAGTGTATGATAGCCAGCTTATCAGTGCGTGATCAGCCACGTGATCAGTGTATGATCAGCCACGTGATCAGTGCATGATAGCCACGTAATCAGTGCATGATCAGCCACGTGATCACTGTATGATCAGCTACGTGATCAGTGCATGTGCAGTCACGTGATCAGTGTATGATCAGCCACCTGTTCAGTGCATGATAGCCAAGTGATCAATGCATGATAGCTACGTGATCAGTGCATGCTCATTCACATGAGCAGTGCATGATAGCCACGTGATCAGTGCATGATCAGTCACGGGATCAGTGCGTGATCAGTCACGTGATCAGTGTATGATCATCCACATGATCAGTGCATGCGCAGTCATGTGATCAGTGCATTATAGCCACGTGATTAGTGCATTATCAGTCACGTGATCAGTGCATGATAGCCAGCTTATCAGTGCATGATCAGTCACGTATTCAATGTTTGATCACCACGTGATCAGTGCATAATAGCCACATGATCAGTGCATGATCAGTCACGTGATCAGTGTATAATCAACCTCGGGATCAATGCATGATAGCCACCTGAGCAGTGCATGATCAGTCACGTGATCAGTGCATGATCTATCTCGTGATCAGTGTATGATATCCACGTGATCAGTTTATGTGCAGTCATATTTCAGTGCATGATAGCCACGTGATCAGTGCATGATCAGTCATCGGATCAGTGCGTGATCAGTAACGTGATCAGTGTATGATCATCCACATGATCAGTGCATGCGCAGTCATGTGATCAGTGCATTATAGCCACGTGATTAGTGCATTATCAGTCACGTGATCATTGCCTGCTCAGTCACGTGATCATAGCCTACTGAGCTCCGTTTTTCTGTCTGCTCAGCTGCTTGACAATTGCCAGCTGAACTGCGTGATTCCTGCCTGCTCATCTGCTTGACAATGGCCAGCTGAGCCGTCTGATTCCTGCCTATTCAGCTGCTTGATGATTGCCAGCTGAGCAGCATGATTCATCACAGCTGAGGTCCATGATTATTGCCTGCTGATTGCGTGATGCGTGCCTGCTCAGCTCTTTGGTTATTGCCTCCTGAGGCACATCATCAGTGCATGATAGCAACGTGATCAGTTCTTGATTAGTCACATGATCAGCACCATTCAGACACGAGATCACAGCATGCTAAGTCACGTGATCAGTTCATGATCAGCCATGTGATTAGTGCATGATCAGCCACGTGATAAATGCATGATCATCCACGTGATTATTGCATGCACAATCAAGTGATCAGTGCATGATAGCCACGTGATCTGTGCATGATCAGTCATGTGATCAGTGTATGATCAACCACGGGATCAGTGCATGATAGCCACGTAAACAGTACATGATTAATCAGTGCATGATCAGTCACGTGATCAGTGTATGATCAGCTTCGTGATCAGTGCAGGTTCAGCCACGTGATCAGTGCATGATCAGGCACGTGATCAGTGCATGATCAGTCACGTGATCAGTGCATGATCAGCCCCTTGATCAGTGCATGATCATCCAAATGATCAGTGCATGCAGTCACGTGATCAGTGTATGACCAGCTTCGTTATCAGTGCATGATCAGGCACGTGATCAGTGCATGATCAGTGACGTGATCAGTGTATGATCAATCACGTGATCAGTGCATGATCAGCTACGTGATCAGTGCATGATAGCCAGGTGTTCAGTGCATGCTCATTCATATGAGCAGTGCATGATAGCCACGTGATCAGTGCATGATCAGTCACGTGATCAGTGCTTGATCAGTAACGTGATCAGTGTATGATCATCGACATGATCAGTGCATGCGCAGTCATGTGATCAGTTCATTATAGCCCCGTGATTAGTGCATTATCAGTCACGTGATCAGTGCGTGCTCAGTCACGTGATCATAGCCTACTGTGCTCCGTTTTTCCTGTCTGCTCAGCTGCTTGACAATTGCCAGCTGAGCTGCGTGATTCCTGCCTGCTCATCTGCTTGACAATGGCCAGCTGAGCCGTCTGATTCCTGCCTATTCAGCTGCTTGATGATTGCCAGCTGAGCAGCATGATTCATCACAGCTGAGGTCCATGATTATTGCCTGCTGATTTTGTGATTCATGCCTGCTCAGCTCTTTGGTTATTGCCTCCTGAGGCACATCATCAGTGCATGATAGCAACGTGATCAGTTCTTGATTAATCACATGATCAGCACCATTCAGACACGAGATCACAGCATGCTAAGTCACCTGATCAGTGCATGATCAGGCAAGTGATCAGTGCATGATCAGTCCCGTGATCAGTGCATGATCCGCAACGTGATTAGTGCATGGTCAGCCACGTGATCAGTGTACGATCAGACACGTGATCAGTGCATGATCAGCCTCGTGACCAGTGCATGATCCGCCACGTGATTAGTGCATGGTCAGCCACGTGATCAGTGTATGATCAACCACGTGATCAGTGCATGATCTGCCACATGATCAGTGCATGATCAGCCACGTGATCAGTGCATGCACAGTCACGTGATCAGTGCATGATCAACTTCGTGATCAGTGCATGATTAGTTAGGTGATCAATATGATTAGCCACGTGATCAGTGCATGATAGCCACGTAATCAGTGAATGATCAGTCACGTCATCAGTGTATGATCATCCACATGATCAGTGCATGCTCAGTCATGTGATCAGTGCATTATAGCCACGTGATTAGTGCATTATCAGTCACGTGATCAGTGCATGATAGCCAGCTTATCAGTGCATGATCAGTCACGTATTCAATGTTTGATCACCACGGGATCAGTGCATGATAGCCACATGATCAGTGCATGATCAGTCACGTGATCAGTGTATGATCAGCCACGTGATCAGTGTATGATCGCCACGTGATCAGTTTATGATCACCACGTGATCAGTGCATGATCAGCCACGTGATCAGTGCACGTCAGGCACATGAAGAGTGCATGATCAGTCACGTGATCAGTGTATGATCAGCCATGTGATCAGTGTATGATCACCACGTGATAAGTGCATGATCAGCCACGTTATCAGTGCATGCAAAGTAACGTGATCACTGTATGAACAGGTTCGTGATCAGTGCATGATCAGCCACGTGATCAGCCCATGATCAGGCACGTTAAGAGTGCATGATGAGTCACGTGATCAGTGTATCATAGCCAGCTTATCAGTGCGTGATCAGCCACGTGATCAGTGTATGATCAGCCACGTGATCAATATATGATAGCCAGCTTATCAGTTAATGATCAGCCACGTGATCAGTGTATGATCAGCCACGTGATCAGTGCATGATAGCCACGTAATCAGTGCATGTCCAGCCACGTGATCACTGTATGATCAGCTACATGATCAGTCCATGTGCAGTCACGTGATCAGTGTATGATCAGCCTTGTGATCATTGCATGATCTGTCACGAGATCAGTGTATGATCAGCCACGTGATCAGTGCATGATCAGCACCTTGATTAGTGCATGATCATCCAAATGATCAGTGCATGCAGTCACGTGATCAGTGTATGATCAGCTTCGTGATCAGTGCATGATCAGCCACGTGATCAGTGCATGATCAGTGACGTGATCAGTGTATGATAAGACACGTGATCAGTGCATGATTGCCATGTGATCAGTGCATGATCAGCCCCATAATCAGTGCATGATAGCCACCTGACCAGTGCATGATCAGCAACGTGATTAGTGCATGATCAGCCACATGATCAGTGCATGATAGCCAAGTGATCAATGCATGATAGCTACGTGATCAGTGCATGCTCATTCACATGAGCAGTGCATGATAGCCACGTGATCAGTGAATGATCAGTCACGTCATCAGTGTATGATCATCCACATGATCAGTGCATGCACAGTCATGTGATCAGTGCATTATAGCCACGTGATTAGTGCATTATCAGTCACGTGATCAGTGCATGATAGCCAGCTTATCAGTGCATGATCAGTCACGTATTCAATGTTTGATCACCACGTGATCAGTGCATGATAGCCACATGATCAGTGCAGGATCAGTCACGTGATCAGTGTATAATCAACCTCGGGATCAATGCATGATAGCCACCAGATCAGTGCATGATCAGTCACGTGATCAGTGCATGATCTATCTCGTGATCAGTGTATGATATCCACGTGATCAGTTTATGTGCAGTCATATTTCAGTGCATGATAGCCACGTGATCAGTGCATGATCAGTCACCGGATCAGTGCGTGATCAGTAACGTGATCAGTGTATGATCATCCACATGATCAGTGCATGCTCAGTCATGTTATCAGTGCATTATAGCCACGTGATTAGTGCATTATCAGTCACGTGATCATTGCCTGCTCAGTCACGTGATCATAGCCTACTGAGCTCCGTTTTTTCTGTCTGCTCAGCTGCTTGACAATTGCCAGCTGAACTGCGTGATTCCTGCCTGCTCATCTGCTTGACAATGGCCAGCTGAGCCGTCTGATTCCTGCCTATTCAGCTGCTTGATGATTGCCAGCTGAGCAGCATGATTCATCACAGCTGAGGTCCATGATTATTGCCTGCTGATTGCGTGATTCGTGCCTGCTCAGCTCTTTGGTTATTGCCTCCTGAGGCACATCATCAGTGCATGATAGCAACGTGATCAGTTCTTGATTAGTCACATGATCAGCACCATTCAGACATGAGATCACAGCATGCTAAGTCACGTGATCAGTTCATGATCAGCCTTGTGATTAGTGCATGATCAGCCACGTGATAAATGCATGATCATCCACGTGATTATTGCATGCACAATCAAGTGATCAGTGCATGATAGCCACGTGATCTGTGCATGATCAGTCACGTGATCAGTGTATGATCAACCACGGGATCAGTGCATGATAGCCACGTGAACAGTACATGATTAATCAGTGCATGATCAGTCACGTGATCAGTGTATGATCAGCTTCGTGATCAGTGCAGGTTCAGCCACGTGATCAGTGCATGATCAGGCACGTGATCAGTGCATGATCAGTCACGTGATCAGTGCATGATCAGCCCCTTGATCAGTGCATGATCATCCAAATGATCAGTGCATGCAGTCACATGATCAGTTTATGATCAGCTTCGTTATCAGTGCATGATCAGCCACGTGATCAGTGCATGATCAGTGACGTGATCAGTGTATGATCAATCACGTGATCGGTGCATGATCAGCTACGTGATCAGTGCATGATAGCCAGGTGATCAGTGCATGGTCATTCACATGAGCAGTGCATGATAGCCACATGATCAGTGCATGATCAGTCACGTGATCAGTGCGTGATCAGTAACGTGATCAGTGTATGATCATCGACATGATCAGTGCATGCGCAGTCATGTGATCAGTGCATTATAGCCCCATGATTAGTGCATTATCAGTCACGTGATCAGTGCGTGCTCAGTCACGTGATCATAGCCTACTGTGCTCCGTTTTTCCTGTGTGCTCAGCTGCTTAACAATTGCCAGCTGAGCTGCGTGATTCCTGCCTGCTCATCTGCTTGACAATGGCCAGCTGAGCCGTCTGATTCCTGCCTATTCAGCTGCTTGATGATTGCCAGCTGAGCAGCATGATTCATCACAGCTGAGGTCCATGATTATTGCCTGCTGATTGCGTGATTCGTGCCTGCTCAGCTCTTTGGTTATTGCCTCCTGAGGCACATCATCAGTGCATGATAGCAATGTGATCAGTTCTTGATTAATCACATGATCAGCACCATTCAGACACGAGATCACAGCATGCTAAGTCACCTGATCAGTGCATGATCAGGCAAGTGATCAGTGCATGATCAGTCACGTGATCAGTGTATGATCAGCCACGTGATCAGTGCATGATCAGTGACGTGATCAGTGTATGATCAATCACGTGATCAGTGCATGATCAGCTACGTGATCAGTGCATGATAGCCAGGTGATCAGTGCATGCTCATTCACATGAGCAGTGCATGATAGCCACGTGATCAGTGCATGATCAGTCACGTGATCAGTGCGTGATCAGTAACGTGATCAGTGTATGATCATCGACATGATCAGTGCATGCGCAGTCATGTGATCAGTGCATTATAGCCCCATGATTAGTGCATTATCAGTCACGTGATCAGTGCGTGCTCAGTCACATGATCATAGCCTACTGTGCTCCGTTTTTCCTGTGTGCTCAGCTGCTTAACAATTGCCAGCTGAGCTGCGTGATTCCTGCCTGCTCATCTGCTTGACAATGGCCAGCTGAGCCGTCTGATTCCTGCCTATTCAGCTGCTTGATGATTGCCAGCTGAGCAGCATGATTCATCACAGCTGAGGTCCATGATTATTGCCTGCTGATTGCGTGATTCGTGCCTGCTCAGCTCTTTGGTTATTGCCTCCTGAGGCACATCATCAGTGCATGATAGCAATGTGATCAGTTCTTGATTAATCACATGATCAGCACCATTCAGACACGAGATCACAGCATGCTAAGTCACCTGATCAGTATATGATCAGGCAAGTGATCAGTGCATGATCAGTCACGTGATCAGTGTATGATCAGCCACGTGATCAGTGCATGATCAACCCCTTGTTCACTGCCGGATCATCCAAATGATCAGTGCATGCAGTCATGTGATCTGTGTATGATCAGCTTCGTGATCAGTGTATGATCAGCTATGTGATCAGTGCATGATCAGTGACGTGATCAGTGTATGATAAAACACGTGATCAGTGCATGATCAGTGACGTGATCAGTGTATGATAAGACACGTGATCAGTGCATGATTGCCATGTGATCAGTGCATGATCAGCCGTGTAATCAGTGCATGATAGCCACCTGACCAGTGCATGATCAGCAACGTGATTAGTGCATGATCAGTCACGTGATCAGTGCATGCGCAGTCACCTGATCAGTGTATGGTCAGCCACGTGATCAGTGCATGCACCATCACGTGATCAGAGTATGATCAGCTTCGTGATCAGTGCATGATCAGCCATGTGATCAGTGCACGATCAGGCACTTGAAGAATGCATGATCAGTCACGTGATCAGTGAATGATTAGCCATGTGATCAGTGCATGATCACCACGTGATCAGTGCATGATCAGCCACGTTATCAGTGCATGCAAAGTCACGTGATCACTGTATGAACAGGTTCGTGATCAGTGCATGATCAGCCACGTGATCAGCCCATGATCAGGCACGTGAAGAGTGCATGATGAGTCACGTGATCAGTGTATGATAGCCAGCTTATCAGTGTGTGATCAGCCACGTGATCAGTTTATGATCAGCCACGTAATCAGTGCATGATCCACCATGTGATTAATGCATGATCAGTCACGTGATCAGTGTATGATCAGCCACGTGATCAGTGCATGCACGGTCTCGTGATCAGTGTATGATCAGCTTCGTCATCAGTGCATGATCAGCCACGTTATCAGTGCTTGATCAGGCACGTGAAGAGTGCCTGATCAGTCACGTGATCAGTGTATGATAGCCAGGTTATCAGCGCATAATCAGCCCCGTTATCAGTGCATGATCAGCCATGTGATCAGTGCATGATCAGCCACGTGAACACTGCGTGCTCAGTCACATGATCAGGGCCTACTGAGCTGCGTTTTTCCTGTCTGCTCAGCTGCTTGACAATTGCCAGCTGAGCCGTCTGATTCCTGCCTATTCAGCTCATTGATGATTGCCAGCTGAGCAGCATGATTCATCACAGCTGAGAACCATGATTATTGCCTGCTGATTGTGTGATTCGTGCCTGCTCAGCTCTTTGGTTATTGCCTCCTGAGGCACATCATCAGTGCATGGTAGCCATGTGAACAGTTCTTGATCAGTCACATGATCAGCACCATTCAGACACGAGATCACTGAAAGCTAAGTCACGTGATCAATTCATGTTCTGCCAATGGATTAGTGGATGATCAGCCACGTGATAAGTGCATGAACATTCAAGTTATTACTGCATGCACAATCAAGTGATCACTGCATGACAGCCATGTGATCTGTTCATGATCAGTCTCGTGATTAGTGTATGATCAGCCACGTGAGCAGTGCATGATAGCCACGTGACCAGTACATGATTAATCAGTGCATGATCAGTCACGTAATCAGTGCATGATCAGTCACGTGATCAGTGCATCATCAGCCATTTTTTTAGTGCATGATCCGTCACTTTATCAGTGTATGATGATCCATGTGATTAGTGCATGCACAGTCAAGTGATCAGTGAATGATAGCCATGTGATCAGGGCATGATCAAGCACGTGATCAGAGTATGATCAGCCACGTGAACAGTGCGTACTCAGTCACGTGATCAGGGCCTACTGAGCTGCGTTTTACCTGTCTGCTCAGCTGCTTCATAACTGCCAGCTGAGCTGCATAATACCTGCCTGCTCATCTGCTTGACATTTGCCAGCTGATTCCTGCCTGCTCAGCTGCTTGATTATTGCCAGCTGAGCTGCGTGATTCCTGCCTGCTCATCTGCTTGACTTTTGCCAGCTGGGCCGTGTGATTTTGCCCGCTCAGCTGCTTGATTATTGCCAGGTGAGCTGCATGAACCTGCCTGCTCATCTGCTTGACTTTTGCCAGCTGAGCTGTGTGATTCCTGCCTGCTCAGCTGCTTGATTATTGCCAGCTGAGCATCATGATTCATCACAACTGATGTCCATGATTATTGCCTACTGATTGCGTGACTTTTGCCTGCTCAGCTCTTTGATTATTGCCTGCTGAGGCACATCATCAGTGCATGATCAGGCACGTGATCAGTGCATGATCAATGACGTGATCAGTGCATGATTGCCATGTGATCAGTGCATGATCAGCCCCGTAATCAGTGCATGATAGACACCTGACCAGTGGATGATCAGCAACGTGATTAGTGCATGATCAGCCACATGAAGAGTGCATGATCAGTGACGTGATCAGTGTATGATAAGACAGGTGATCAGTGCATGATTGCCATGTGATCAGTGCATGATCAGTCACGTGATCAGTGTATGATCAACCACGGGATCAATGCAAGATAGCCACCAGATCAGTTCCTGATCATCCACGTGATCCGTGTATGATCATCCTCGAGATCCGTGCATGTGCAGTCAAATGATCAGTGCAAGATAGCCACGTGATCAGTGCATGATCAGTCACGTCTTCAGTGCATGATCAATCACGTGATCAGTGCATGATCAGCTACGTGATCAGTGCATGATAGCCAGGTGATCAGTGCATGATCAGTCACGTGATCAGTGCATGATAGCCATGTGATCAGTGCATGATCAGTCACATGATCAGTGTATGATCAACCACGGGATCAATGCATGATAGCCAACAGATCAGTGCATGATCAGTCACGTGATCAGTGTATGATCAACCACGGGATCAATGCATGATAGCCACCAGATCAGTGCATGATCAGTCACGTGATCAGTGTATGATCTATCTCGTGATCAGTGTATGATATCCACGTGATCATTTAATGTGCAGTCATATGTTCAGTGCATGATAGCTACGTGATCAGTGCATGATCAGGCACGTGATCAGTGCATGATCTGTCATGTGATCAGTGTATGATAAGCCACGTGATCAGTGCATGATCCACAACGTGATTAGTGCATGATCAGCCACATGATCAGTGTATGATCAGCCACGTGATCAGTGCATATTCACCACGTGATCAGTGCAAGATCAGCCAGGTAATCAGTGCATGATCAGCCATGGGATCAGGGCATGATAGCCACGTGATCAGTGCATGATAGCCATGTGATCAGTGCATGATCAGTCACGTGATCAGTGTATGATCAACCACGGGATCAATGCATGATAGCCACCAGATCAGTGCATGATCAGTCACGTGATCCGTGTATGATCTATCTCGTGATCAGTGTATGATATCCACGTGATCAGTTAATGTGCAGTCATATGTTCAGTGCATGATAGCTACGTGATCAGTGCATGATCAGCCACGTAATCAGTGCATGATCAGGCAAGTGATCAGTGCATGATCTGTCATGTGATCAGTGTATGATCAGCCACGTGATCAGTGCATGATCAGCCACGTGATCATTGTATGAGCAGCCATGTGATCAGTGCATGATCACCATGTGATTAGTGCATGATCAGCCACGTGATCAGTGCATGATCAGCCATGTAATCAGTGCATGATCAGCCACGTGATCACTGTATGATCAGCCACGTGATCAGTGCATGTGGGGTCACGTGATCAGTGTATGATCAGCCATGTGTTCAGTGCATGATAGACAAGTGATCAATGCATGATAGCTACGTGATCAGTGCATGCTCAGTCACATGAGCAGTGCATGATCAGCCACGTGATCAGTGCATGGTAGCCACGTGATCATTGCCTACAATTACATGATGAGTGCATGTGTAGTCACGTGATTAATGCATGCGCAGTCACGTGATCAGTGTATGATCAGCCATGTATTCAGTGCATGATAAACACGTTATCAGTGAATGATAGTCACGTGATCAGTGCATGATCAGTCACGTGATCAGTGCATGCGCAGTTAGGTGATCAGTGTATGATCAGCCACGTTATCAGTGCATAAGAGCAACCTGATCAGTGCATGATAAGCAACGTGATTAGTGCATAATCAGCCACGTGATCAGTGTACGATCAGACACGTGATCAGTGCAGGATCAGCCAAGTGACCATTGCATGATCGCTACCTGATCAGTGCATTATAAGCAACGTGATTAGTGCATGATCAGCCACGTGATCAGTGCATGATCAGACACGTGATCAGTGCATGATCAGACACGTGATCAGTGCATGATCCACAACGTGATTAGTGCATGATCAGCCACGTGATCAGTGCATGATTTGCCACATGATCAGTGCATGATCAGCTACGTGATCAGTGCATGCACAGTCACGTGATCAGTGTATGATCAGCTTCGTGATCATTCCATGATTACTTACGTGATCAATGTACGATTAGCCACGTGATCAGTGCATGATAGCCACGTGATCAGTGCATGATAGCCAGCTTATCAGTGCATGATCAGTCACGTATTCAATGTTTGATCACCACGTGATCAGTGCATGATCAGTCACGTGATCAGTGTATGATCAACCAGGGGATC
Source organism: Bos taurus (assembly GCF_002263795.3). Lineage (NCBI taxonomy): Eukaryota > Metazoa > Chordata > Mammalia > Artiodactyla > Bovidae > Bos > Bos taurus. The sequence goes on along the minus strand of NW_020190786.1, from coordinate 53,771 downwards.
AATGCATGATAGCCACCAGATCAGTGCATGATCAGTCACGTGATCAGTGCATGATCAGCTACGTGATCAGTGCATGATAGCCAGCTTATCAGTGCATGATCAGTCACGTATTCAATGTTTGATCACCACGTGATCAGTGCATGATCAGTCAGGTGATCAGTGTATGATCAACCACGGGATCAATGCATGATAGCCACCAGATCAGTGCATGATCAGTCACGTGATCAGTGCATGATCTATCTCGTGATCAGTGTATGATATCCACGTGATCAGTTAATGTGCAGTCATATTTCAGTGCATGATAGCCACGTGATCAGTGCATGATCAGTCGCGTGATCAGTGCGTGATCAGTAACGTGATCAGTGTATGATCAGTCAGGTGATCAATGTATGATAGCCAGCTTATCAGTGCATGATCAGCCACGTGATCAGTGTATGATCAGGCAGGTGATCAGTGCATGATAGCCACGTAATCAGTGCAGGATCAGCCACGTGATCACTGTATGATCAGCTACGTGATCAGTGCATGTGCAGTCACGTGATCAGTGTATGATCAGCCACGTGTTCAGTGCATGATAGCCAAGTGATCAATGCATGATAGATACGTGATCAGTGCATGCTCAGTCACATTAGCAGTGCATGATAGCCACGTGATAAGTGCATGATCAGTCACGTGATCAGTGAGTGATCAGTAACGTGATCAGTGTATGATCATCCACATGATCAGTGCATGTGCAGTCATGTGATCAGTGCATTATAGCCACGTGATTAGTGCATTATCAGTCACGTGATCAGTGCGTGCTCAGTCACGTGATCATAGCCTACTGAGCTCCGTTATTCCTGTCTGCTCAGCTGCTTTACAATTGCCAGCTGAGCTGCGTGATTCCTGCCTGCTCATCTGCTTGACAATGGCCAGCTGAGCCGTCTGATTCCTGCCTATTCAGCTGCTTGATGATTGCCAGCTGAGCAGCATGATTCATCACAGCTGAGGTCCATGATTATTGCCTGCTGATTGCGTGATTCGTGCCTGCTCAGCTCTTTGGTTATTGCCTCCTGAGGCACATCATCAGTGCATGATAGCAACGTGATCAGTTCTTGATTAGTCACATGATCAGCACCATTCAGACACGAGATCACAGCATGCTAAGTCACGTGATCAGTTCATGATCAGCCATGTGATTAGTGCATGATCAGCCACGTGATAAATGCATGATCATCCACGTGATTATTGCATGCACAATCAAGTGATCAGTGCATGATAGCCACGTGATCTGTGCATGATCAGTCACGTGATCAGTGTATGATCAACCACGGGATCAGTGCATGATAGCCACGTGACCAGTACATGATTAATCAGTGCATGATCAGTCACGAGATCAGTGTATGATCAGCTTCGTGATCAGTGCATGGTCAGCCGCGTGATCAGTGCCTGATCAGGCAAGTGATCAGTGCATGATCAGTCACGTGATAAGTGTATGATCAGCTTCGTGATCAGTGCATGGTCAGCCACGTGATCAGTACATGATAGCCAAGTGATCAATGCCTGATAGCTACGTGATCAGTGCATGATCAGTCACATGAGCAGTGCATGATCAGCCACGTGATCACTGCATGATAGCCATGTGATCATTGCCGAGAGTTACATGATCAGTGTATATGCAGTCAGGTGATCAGTGCATTATACCCATGTGATCAGTGCATAATCAATAACATGATCAGCAATATTCAGACAAGTGATCACTGTATGCTCAGTCACGTGATCAGTTCCTGATCAGCCACGTGATGAGTGTGTTATCATCCTGGAGAACAGTGCATGAGCAGTCACAAGATCAGTGCATGGTAGCCCCGTGATCAGTGCATGATGAGTCACGTCTTCAGTTTATGATCTATCAGGTGATCAGTGCGTGATCAGCTACGTGATCAGTGCATGATAGCCAGGTGATCAGTTCATGATCAGTTACGTCTTCAGTGCATGATCAATCACGTGACCAGTGCATGATCAGCCACGTAATCAATGCATGATAGCCACCTGACCAGTGCATGATCAGCAACGTGATTAGTGCATGATCATCCAAATGATCATTGCATGCAGTCACGTGATGAGTGTATGATCAGCTTCATGTTCAGAGTATGATAAGCCATGTGATCAGTGCTTGATCATCCACGTGATCAGTGCATGATCCGCAACATGTTTAGTGCATGATCAAGCATATGAACAGTATATGATCAGGCAGGTGATCAGTGCAAGATCAGCCATGTAATCAGTGCATGATCAGCCCTGGGATCAGTGCATGATAGCCATGTGATCAGTGCATGGTAGCTAGGTGATGAGTGCATTATCAGGCACGTAATCAGTGTATGATCAGCCACGTGATAAGTGTATGATCAGCCATGTGATCAGTGCATGATCAGCCACGTGATCAGTATATGATCAACCACGTGATTAGTGCATCATCCGCAACGTGATTAGTGCATTATCAGCAACGTGATCAGTGTATGATCAACCACGTGATAAGTGCATTATCTGCCACATGATCAGTGTATGATCAGCTTCGTGATCAGTGCATGATTAGTTACGTGATCAATGTATGATTAGACACGTGATCAGTGCATGATAGCCACGTGATCAGTGCATGATCAGTCACGTGATCAGTGCATGCGCAGTCACGTGATCAGTGTATGATCAGCCACGTGATCAGTGCATGCACCGTCACGTGATCAGTGTATGATCAGCTTCGTGATCAGTGCATGATCATCCACGTGATCAGTGCACGATCAGGCACATGAAGAGTGCATGATCAGTCACGTGATCAGTGTATTATCATCCATGTGATCAGTGCATGATCAGCCACGTTATCAGTGCAGGATCAGCCATGTTATCAGTGCATGCAAAGTCACGTGATCAGTGTATGAACAGGTTCGTGATCAGTGCATGATCAGCCACGTGATCAGCGCATGATCAGGCACCTGCAGAGTGCATGATTAGTCATGTGATCAGTATAATAGCCAGCTTATCAGTGCATGATCAGCCACGTGATCAGTGTATGATCAGCCACGTGATCAGTGCATGATAGCCACCTGTTCAGTGCATGGTAAGCAACGTGATTAGTGCATGTTTAGCCACGTGATCAGCGCATGATACGCAACGTGATCAGTGCATTATCAGTCATGTGATAAGTGAGTGCACAGTCACGTGATCAGTGTATGATCAGGCACGTGATCAGTGCATGATCAGGCAGGTGATCAGTGCATGATCAGACACGTGATCAGTGCATGATAGCCACGTGACCAGGGCATGATCAGTCACGAGATAGTGCATGATCAGCCATGGGATCAGTGCATGGTAGCCATGTGATCAGTGCATGATAGCTACGTGATCAGTGCATGATCAGCCACTCGATCAGTGCATGATCAGGCACGTGATCAGTGCATGATCAGGCAGGTGATCAGTGCATGATCAGACACGTGATCAGTGCATGATAGCCACGTGACCAGGGCATGATCAGTCACGAGATCAGTGCATGATCAGCCATGGGATCAGTGCATGATAGCCATGTGATCAGTGCATGATAGCTACGTGATCAGTGCATGATCAGCCACGGAAGCAGTGGGTGATCAGCCACGTCATCACTGTATGATCAGCCAGGTGATCAGTGCATGTGCAGTCACGTGATCAGTGTATGATCAGCCATGTGTTCAGTGCATGATAGAAAAGTGATCAATGCATGATAGCTCCGTGATCAGTGCATGCTCAGTCACATGAGCAGTGCATGATCAGCAACGTGATCAATGCATGATAGCCACGTGATCATTGCCTACAATTACGTGATCAGTGCCTGTGCAGTCACGTGATTAGTGCATGCTCAGTCACGTGATCAGTGTATGATCAGCCACATGATCAGTGCATTATAGCCACTTGATCAGTGCATGATAAGCAACGTGATTAGCACATGGTCAGCGACGTGTTCAGTGTATGATCAGCCACGTGGTCAGTGCATGATCAGCCACGTGATCAGTGTATGATCAGCCACGTGATCAGTGCATGATAGCCACCTGTTCAGTGCATGGTAAGCAACGTGATTAGTGCATGATTAGCCACGTGATCAGCGCATGATACGCAACGTGATCAGTGCATTATCAGCCATGTGATAAGTGAGTGAACAGTCACGTGATCAGTGTATGATCAGCTTCGTGATCAGTGCATGATCAGCCACGTGATCAGTTCATGATCAGTCACATGATCAGCACCATTCAGACACGAGATCATTGCATGCTAAGTCACGTGTTCAGTTCATGATCAGCCATGTGATTAGTGCATGATCAGCCACGTGATAAGTGCATGATCAGCCACGTGATTATTGCATGCACAATCCAGTGATCAGTGCATGATAGCCACGTGATCTGTGCATGATCAGTCACGTGAACAGTGTATAATCAGCCATGTAATCAGTGCATGATAGCCACGTGACCAGTACATGATTAATCAGTGCATGATCATCCACGTGATCAGTGCATGCACAGTCAAGTGATCAGTGCATCCAGTCACGTGATCAATGTATGATCAGCTTCGTGATCAGAGTACGATCAGCCACGTGATCAGTGTATGATCAGCCACGTTATAGGTGTATTATCCACAACGTGATTAGTGCATGATCCGGCACGTGATCAGTGTATGATGAGCCACGTGATCAGTGCATGATCCGCAACGTGATTAGTGCATGATCAGCCACTTGATCAGTGCATGATCAGCCAAGTGATCAGTGCATGCAGTCACGTGACCAGTCTATGATCAGCTTCAGATCAGCGCATGATCAGAGACGTGATCAGTGCATGATCAGTCACGTGATCAGTGCATGATCAGACACGTGATCAGTGCATGATCAGTCACGTGATCAGTGTATGATCAGCCACATGATCAGTGCATGATTGCCACGTGATCAGTGCATGATCAGTCACATGTTCGGTGCATGATCTGACACTTGATAGGTGTATGATATCCACGTGATCAGTTCATGCCCAGTCATGTGATCAGTGCATGATAGCTACGTGATCAGTGCATGATCAGCCAGGTGATCAGTGCAAGATTGCCAAGTGATCAGTGCATGATCAGTCACATGATCAGTGTATGATCAGCCACGTGATCAGTACATGATAGCCAGGTGACTAGTGCATGATCAGTCAGGTGATCAGTGCATGATCAGCCACGGGATCAGTGCATGATTGCCATGTGATCAGTGCATGATAGCTACGTGATCTGTGCATGATCAGCCACGTAATCAGTGCATGATCAGCCACGTGATCAGTGCATGATCAGTCACGTAACCAGTGTATGATCATCCACAGGATCAGTGCATGCACAGTCAAGTGATCAGTGAATTACAGCCATGTGATCAGTGTATGATCAGTCACCTGATCAGTGTATGATCAGCCACGTGAACAGTGCCTGCTGAGTCACGTGACCAGGGCCTACTGAGGTGGATGATTCCTGTCTGCTCAGCTGCTTGAAAATTGCCAAGTGAGCTGCGTGATTCCTACCTGCTCATCAGCTTGACAATTGCCAGCTTAGCTGAATTCCTGCCTTTCAGCTGCTTGATGATTGCCAGCTGAGCAGCATGATTCATCACACCTGAGGTCCATAATTATTGCCTGCTGATTGCGTGATTCGTGCCTGCTCAGCTCTTTGGTTACTGCCTCCTGAGGCACATCATCAGTGCATGATAGGCACGTGATCAGTTCATGATCAGTCACATGATCAGACCCATTCAGACACGAGATCACTGCATGCTAAGTTACGTGATCAGTTCATGATCTGCCATGTGATTAGTGGATGATCAGCCACGTGATAAGTGCATGATCATCCACGTGATTATTGCATGCAAAATAAAGTGATAAGTGCATGATAGCCACGGCATCTGTGCATGATAAGTCTCGTGATCAGTGTATGAACAGCCACGTGAGCAGTGCATGATAGCCACGTGACCAGTACATGATTAATCAGAGCATGATCAGCCAAATGATCAGTGCATGAACAGGTACGTGATCAGTGCATGATCAGGCACATGATTAGTGCATGATCCGTCATGTGATCAGTGTATGATCAGCTTCGTGATCAGTGCATGATCAGGCACGAGAAGAGTGCACGATCAGTCACCTGATCAGTGTATGATAGCCAGGGTATCAGGGCATGATCAGCCACGTGATCAGTGTATGATCAGTCACGTGATCAGTGCATGATCAGCCACGTGATCAGTGCATGATCAGCCACGTGATCAGTGGAGAATAGGCACGTGATCATTGCATTATCAGCCATGGGAGGCATCCTGAGTTCCCAGACGTAACTCGAGAATCCCGCCGCAACTCAAGAAAAAACACGTGGTTGCCCGTCATTGCAAGATGAAGCCCTTTCCCGCTACAGCGTCTCAGGAGAAGTTCCACGTTAGGAATTGGAGGTCGAAACGGTACTTGGCACCCTTGATGCGATCAGAGTCTGAAATCAGAGGAACACTGAGGTTCCTGCCTCAACTGGAGATGAGGCCCTCTTCCAATGCACCAACCCCAGTGGAGTCCCGAGAGGCCCCTCCCACCTCCAGTTTCCCTGACTTCTCAGAGCCACCATGAGAAGCCGCCTGAGGTCACCTGCACAACTCGAGGGATCCCAGGGTTTCCTGCCTCAACCCGAGAAAGACCTCGAGAGACCTTCTTCAACACGTCTCGAGGCCAGATTCCCCTACCATGAATCGAGAGCAATGACGCACTCCCTCTCGCCACTCGCATGGAGACCCGACTTCCTTGGCGCCCCACGAGAGGCTCACTGACATCACCGTCGTACCTCGTGAGAAACCACACACTGGGGCCACCGCTCGAGAACAACCCCGAGACTCCCCCGTCATCGCGAGATGAGGGCCTTCGTCTCCTGCAGGGCCTAGAGACCAATCTCGCGACCTCTCTCCAAACGCCTCAGGAGGCTTGACTCCCTTTAGTCCACGCAGTGAGCTCCAAGAGATACCCGTCGCGAATCGAGAGCAGAGCGTGGTTCTTTGCTTCCACTCGAGATGAATGCCTGTCTCCCCGGGTGCGTCTGGAATGCAACCCCGAGATCTGTGTACCCCTGGAGAGGAACATTGGCTTCTAGACACAAGCCTAGATGAGGTCTATTTGCCCTGCAGTCACTCAAGAGCAATCCCCAGCTTTCCTTCACAAATCGAATGGACCATTGGACTTCCCTGGGCCAACACAAGAGGCATTCTGAATTCCCCGTCGTAACTCGAGAATCCAGCCGCAACTCGAGAAAAACCACGTGGTTCCCCCGTCATTGAAAGATGAAGCCCTTTCCCGCTACAGCATCTCAGGAGAAGTCCCACGTTAAGAATTGGAGTTCGAAACGGTACTTGGCACCCTTGATGCGACCCACAAAGTTCCCCGACATCCCGGTCTCCCTCGAGAGGAACACCGAGGTTTTCCGGCACCACTTCCTCTGAGCCTCTTCTAACCTCCTGATCTGGACAGGAGGGTCGCATCCCCTGCTTTGTCTGGAAGGGGTTCCCGACCTTCCGGTCGCACCTCAGGATGAGGCCGGTCTCACGACGACATTCCAGACGTGGCCTCGTGGGTGGTTTCACATTCCGAAGGACCCCGATTTCCCGGTCCCCTCTTGATAAGAACCCGATGCCCGGACACCTCTTTGAACTCCACCCTGTGAATGAAGTCAACACGAAGGGGCAGTGACTCCCCCGTGCGTCATCCGGAAAAACCCCTAGGTTCCAAATACAGCACGACAAGTGGCCTCTCAACCCGTGAACACCTTGAGAGGCTAGCGGAGTTCCATGCCTCAACCCTAGAAGAGGCCTGACTCTCCTGTCCCAACTCTGCAAGGACCCTGGGATCGGAGTCTGAAATGGAGAGGAACCCTGAGGTTCATGCCTCAACTGGAGATGAGGCCCTCTTCCAATGCACCAAACCCAGTGGAGTCCCGAGAGGCCCCTCCCACCTCCAGTTTCCCTGACTTCTCAAAGCCACCATGAGAAGCCCCCTGAGGTCACCTGCACAGGTCTAGGGAACCCAGGGCTTCCTGCCTCAACCCGAGAAAGACCTCGAGAGACCTTCTTCAACACGTCACGAGGCCAGATTCCCCTACCATGACTCAAGAGAATTGACGCGCTCCCCCTCGCCACTCGCATGGAGACCCGACTTCCCTGGCGCCCCACCAGAGGCTCCGTGACTTCGGCGTCGTACCTCGTGAGAAACCACACACTGGGGCCGCCCTTCGAGAAAAACCCCGAGACTCCACCGTCATCGCGAGATGAGGGCCTTCGTCTCCTGCATGGCCTAGAGACCAATCTCGCGACCTCTCTCCAAACGCCTCAGGAGGCTTGACTCCCTTTAGTCCAATCAGTGAGCTCCAAGAGGAACCCGTTGCGACACGAGAGCAGAGCGGGGTTCTTTGCTTCCACTCGAGATGAATGCCTGTCTCCCCGGGTGCCTCTGGAATGCAACCCCGAGATCCCTGTCGCCCCTGGAGAGGAACACTGGCTTCTGGACACAAGCCTAGATGAGGTCTATTGGCCCTGCAGTCACTTGAGAGCAATCCCCAGCTTTCCTTCGCAACTCGAATGGAAGATTGGACTTCCCTGGGCAAACACAAGAGGCATCCTGAATTCCCCATCGTAACTCGAGAATCCCCCCTCAACTTGAGAAAAACCACGTGGTTTCCCCCTCATCGCAAGATGAAGCCCTTTCCCGCTACAGCGTCTCAGGAGAAGTCGCATGTTAGGAATTGGAGGTCGAAACGATACTTGGCACCCTTGATGCGACCCATAAAGTTCCCCGACATCCCGGTCTCCCTCGAGAGGAACACCGAGGTTTTCCCGCACCACTACCTCTGAGCTCCTTCTACCCTCCTGATCTGGACAGGAGGGTCGACTCCCCTGCTTTGTCAGGAAGGGGTTCCCGACTTTCCGGTCGCACCTCAGGATGAGGCCGGTCTCACGACGACATTCCAGACGTGGCCTCGTGGGTGCTCCAACATTCTGAAGGACTGCGATGCCCGGTCCCCTCTTGATAAGAACCCGATGCCCGGACACCTCTCCGAAATCCAACCTGTGAATGAAGTAAAAATGAAGGGGCGGTGACTCGCCCGTGCATGGTCCGGAAAACCCGCCAGGTTCAAAATACGGCTCGACAAGTGGCCTCTCTCCACGGGGACACCTCGAGAGGCAAGCGGAGTTCCATGTCTCAACAAAAGACGAGGCCTGACTCTCCTGTCCCAAGTCTGCAGGGACCCTGCGATCGGAGTCTGAAATCAGAGGAACCCTGAGGTTCCTGCCTCAACTGGAGATGAGGCCCTCTTCCAATGCACCAAACCCAGTGGAGTCCCGAGAGGCCCCTCCCACCTCCAGTTTCCCTGACTTCTCAGAGCCACCATGAGAAGCCCCCTGAGGTCACCTGCACAAGTCGAGGGAACCCAGGGTTTCCTGCCTCAACCCGAGAAAGACCTCGAGAGACCTTCTTCAACACGTCTCGAGGCCAGATTCCCCTACCATGACTCGAGATCAATGACGGGCTCGCCCTAGCCACTCGCATGCAGACCCGACTTCACTGGCGCCCCGCGAGAGGCTCACTGACCTCGCCGTCATACATCGTGAGAAACCACACACTGGGGCCGCCCCTCGAGAAAAACCCCGGAACTCCCCCGTCATCGCGAGATGAGGGCCTTCGTCTCCTGCATGGCCTAGAGACCAATCTCGCGACCTCTTTCCAAACGTCTCAGGAGGCTTGAATCCCTTTAGTCCACTCAGTGAGCTCCAAGAGGTAACCATTGCGACACGAGAGCAGAGCGGGGTTCTTTGCTTCCACTCGAGACGAATGCCTGTCTGGCCGGGTGTGTCTGGAATGCAACCCCGAGATCCCTGTCGCCCCTGGAGAAAACATTGGCTTCTGGACACAAGCCTAGATGAGGTCTATTGGCCCTGCAGTCACTCGAGAGCAATCCCCAGCTTTCCTTCACAACTCGAATGGAAGATTGGACTTCCCTGGGCCAACACAAGAGGCATCCTGAATTCCCCGACGTAACTCAAGAATCCCGCCGCAACTCGAGAAAAACCACGTGGTTCCCCCGTCATCGCAAGATGAAGCCCTTTCCCGCTACAGCGTCTCAGGAGAAGTCCCACGTTACGAATTGGAGGTCGAAACCGTACTTGGCACCCTTGATGCGACCCAAAAAGTTCCCCGACATCCCGGTCTCCCTCGAGAGGAACACCGAGGTTTTCCGGCACCACTTCCTCTGAGCCCATTCTCCCCTCCTGATCTCGACAAGAGGGTCGACTCCCATGCTTTGTCTGGAAGGGGTTGCCGACCTTCCGGTTACACCTCAGGATGAGGCCGTTCTCACGACGAAATTCCAGACGTGGCCTCGTGGGTGGTTCCACATTCCAAAGGACCCCGATTTCCAGGTCCCCTCTTGATATGAATCGGATGCCCGGACAACTCTTCGAACTCCACCCTGTGAATGAAGTCAACACGAAGGGGCAGTGCCTGCCCCGTGCATCGTCCAGAAAAACCCCCAGGTTCCAAATACAGGTCGACAAGTGGCCTCTCACCCCGTGAACACCTAGAGAGGCTAGGGAGTTCCATGCCTCAACCCAAGACCAGGCCTGACTCTCCTGACCCAAGTCTGCAGGGACCCTGCGTTCGGAGTATGAAATCAGAGGAACACTGAGGTTCCTGCCTCAACTGGAGATGAGGCCCTCTTCCAATGCACCAACCCCAGTGGAGTCCCGAGAGGCCCCTCCCAACTCCAGTTTCCCTGACTTCTCAGAGCCACCATGAGAAGCCCCCTGAGGTCACCTGCACAAGTCGAGGGAACCCAGGGTTTCCTGCCTCAACCCGAGAAAGACCTCGAGAGACCTTCTTCAACACGTCACGAGGCCAGATTCCCCTACCAAGACTCGAGAGCAGTGACGCGCTCCCCCTAGCCACTCGCATGCAGACCCGACTTCACTGGCGCCCCGCGAGAGGCTCACTGACCTCGCTGTCATACCTCGTGAGAAACCACACACTGGGGCCGCCCCTCGAAAACAACCCCGAGATCCCCCGTCATCGCGAGATGAGGGCCTTCGTCTCCTGCATGGCCTAGAGACCAATCTCGCGACCTCTCTCCAAACGCCTCAGAAGGCTTGAATCCCTTTAGTCCACTCAGTGAGCTCCAAGAGGTAACCATCGCGACTCGAGAGCAGAGCGGGGTTCTTTGCTTCCACTCGAGACGAATGCCTGTCTGGCCGGGTGCGTCTGGAATGCAACCCCGAGATCCCTGTCGCCCCTAGAGAGGAACATTGGCTCTGGACACAAGCCTAGATGAGGTCTATTGGCCCTGCAGTCACTTGAGAGCAATCCCCAGCTTTCCTTCGCAACTCGAATGGCAGTTTGGACTTCCCTGGGACAACACAAGAGGCATCCTGAATTCCCCGTCGTAACTCGAGAATCCCGCCGCTACGCGAGAAAAACCGCGTGGTTCCCACGTCATCGCAAGTTGAAGCCCTTTCCCTATACAGCGTATCCGGAGAAGTCCCACGTTAGGAACTGGAGATCGAAACCGTACTTGGCACCCTTGATGCGACCCAAAAAGTTCCCCGACATCCCGGTCTCCCTCGAGAGGAACACCGAGGTTTTCCGGCACCACTTCCTCTGAGCCCATTCTCCCCTCCTGATCTCGACAAGAGGGTCGACTCCCCAGCTTTGTCTGGAAGGGGTTGCCGACCTTCCGGTTACACCTCAGGATGAGGCCGGTCTCACGACGACATTCCAGACGTGGCCTCATGGGTGGTTCCACATTCCGAAGGACCCCGATTTCCCGGTGCCTTCTTGATAGAACCCGATGCCCGGACACCTCTTCGAACTCCACCCTGTGAATGAAGTCAACACGAAGGGGCAGTGACTCGCCCGTGCATCGTCCGGAAAAACCCCCAGGTTCCAAATACAGCTCGACAAGTGGCCTCTCTCCATGGGGACACCTCGAGACGCAAGCGGTGTTCCATGTCTCAACACAAGACGAGGCCTGACTCTCCTGTCCCAAGTCTGCAGGGACCCTGCGATCAGAGTCTGAAATCAGAGGAACCCTGAGGTTCCTGCCTCAACTGGAGATGAGGCCCTCTTCCAATGCACCAAACCCAGTGGAGTCCCGAGAGGCCCCTCCCACCTCCAGTTTCCCTGACTTCTCAGAGCCACCATGAGAAGCCCCCTGAGGTCAACTGCACAAGTCGATGGAACCCAGGGTTTCCTGCCTCAACCCGAGAAAGACCTCGAGAGACCTTCTTCAACACGTCTCAAGGCCAGATTCCCCTACCATGACTCGAGAGCAATGACGGGCTCGCCCTAGCCACTCGCATGCAGACTCGACTTCACTGGCGCCCCAGGAGAGGCTCACTGACCTCGCCGTCATACCTCGTGAGAAACCACACACTGGGGCCGCCGCTCGAGAACAACCCCGAGACTCCCCCGTCATCGCGAGATGAGGGCCTTCGTCTCCTGCATGGCCTAGAGACCAATCTCGCGACCTCTCGTCAAGCGCCTCAGGAGGCTTGAATCCCTTTAGTCCACTCAGTGAGCTCCAAGAGGTAAACGTCGCGACTCGAGAGCAGAGTGGGGTTCTTTGCTTCCACTCGAGAGGAAAGCCTGTCTCCCCAGGTGCGTCTGGAATGCAACCCCGAGATCCCTGTCGCCCCTGGAGAGGAACATTGGCTTCTGGACACAAGCCTAGCTGAGGTCTATATGCCCTGCAGTCACTCGAGAGCAATCCCTAGCTTTCCTTCGCAACTCGAATGGAAGATTGGACTTCCCTGGGCCAACACAAGAGGCATCCTGAATACCCGGTCGTAACTCGAGAATCCCGCCGCAACTAGAGAAAAAACACGTGGTTCCCCCGTCATCGCAGGATGAAGCCCTTTCCCGCTACAGCGTCTCCGGAGAAGTCCCACGTTAGGAATTGGAGGTCGTAACGGTACTTGGCACCCTTGATGCGACCCAAAAAGTTCCCCGACATCCCGGTCTCCCTCGAGAGGAACACCGAGGTTTTCCGGCACCACTTCCTCTGAGCCCATTCTCCCCTCCTGATCTCGACAAGAGGGTCGACTCCCCTGCTTTGTCTGGAAGGGGTTGCCGACCTTCCGGTTACACCTCAGGATAAGGCCGTTCTCACGACGAAATTCCAGACGTGGCCTCGTGGGTGGTTCCACATTCCGAAGGACCCCGATTTCCAGGTCCCCTCTTGATATGAATCGGATGCCCGGACACCTCTTCGAACTCCACCCTGTGAATGAAGTCAACACGAAGGGGCAGTGCCTGCCCCGTGCATCATCCAGAAAAACCCCCAGGTTCCAAATACAGCTCGACAAGTGGCCTCTCACCCCGTGAACACCTCGAGAGGCTAGCGGAGTTCCATGCCTCAACCCAAGAACAGGCCTGACTCTCCTGACCCAAGTCTGCAGGGACCCTGCGTTCGGAGTATGAAATCAGAGGAACACTGAGGTTCCTGCCTCAACTGGAGATGAGGCCCTCTTCCAATGCACCAAACCCAGTGGAGTCCCGAGAGGCCCCTCCCACCTCCAGTTTCCCTGACTTCTCAGAGCCACCATGAGAAGCCCCCTGAGGTCACCTGCACAAGACGAGGGAACCCAGGGTTTCCTGCCTCAACCCGAGAAAGACCTCGAGAGACCTTCTTCAACACGTCACGAGGCTAGATTCCCCTACCAAGACTCGAGATCAATGATGGGCTCGCCCTAGCCACTCGCATGCAGACCCGACTTCACTGGCGCCCCGCGAGAGGCTCACTGACCTCGCTGTCATACCTCGTGAGAAACCACACACTGGGGCCGCCGCTCGAGAACAACCCCGAGACTCCCCCGTCATCGCGAGATGAGGGCCTTCGTCTCCTGCATGGCCTAGAGACCAATCTCGCGACCTCTCTCCAAACGCCTCAGAAGGCTTGAATCCCTTTAGTCCACTCAGTGAGCTCCAAGAGGTAACCATCGCCACTCGAAAGCAGAGCGGGGTTCTTTGCTTCCACTCGAGACGAATGCCTGTCTGGCCGGGTGCGTCTGGAATGCAACCCCGAGATCCCTGTCGCCCCTGGAGAGGAACATTGGCTTCTGGACACAAGCCTAGATGAGGTCTATTGGCCCTGCAGTCACTTGAGAGCAATCCCCAGCTTTCCTTCGCAACTCGAATGGCAGTTTGGACTTCCCTGGGACAACACAAGAGGCATCCTGAATTCCCCGTCGTAACTCGAGAATCCCGCCGCTACGCGAGAAAAACCGCGTGGTTCCCACGTCATCGCAAGTTGAAGCCCTTTCCCTATACAGCGTATCCGGAGAAGTCCCACGTTAGGAACTGGAGATCGAAACCGTACTTGGCACCCTTGATGCGACCCAAAAAGTTCCCCGACATCCCGGTCTCCCTCGAGAGGAACACCGAGGTTTTCCGGCACCACTTCCTCTGAGCCCATTCTCCCCTCCTGATCTCGACATGAGGGTCGACTCCCCTGCTTTGTCTGGAAGGGGATCCCGACCTTCCGGTCGCACCTCAGGATGAGGCCGGTCTCACGACGACATTCCAGACGTGGCCTCATGGTTGGTTCCATATTCCGAAGGACCCCGATTTCCCGGTCCCCTCTTAATAAGAACCCGATGCCCGGACACCTCTTCGAACTCCACCCTGTGAATGAAGTCAACACGAAGGGGCAGTGACTCCCCCGTGCGTCATCCGGAAAAACCCCCAGGTTCCAAATACAGCACGACAAGTGGCCTCTCACCCCGTGAACACCTCGAGAGGCTAGCGGAGTTCCATGCCTCAACCCTAGACGAGGCCTGACTCTCCTGTCCCAACTCTGCAAGGACCCTGCGATTGGAGTCTGAAATGGAGAGGAACACTGAGGTTTCCTGCCTCAACTGGAGATGAGGCCCTCTTCCAATGCACCAACCCCAGTGGAGTCCCGAGAGGCCCCTCCCATCTCCACAGTTTCCCTGACTTCTCAGAGGCACCATGAGAAGCTCCCTGAGGTCACCTGCACAAGTCGAGGGAACCGAGGGTTTCCTGCCGCCACCCGAGAACGACGTGGAGAGTCCTTCTTCAAAGCGTCTCGAGGCCCGATTCCCCTACCATGACTCGAGAGCAATGACGCGCACCCCTCGCCACTCGCATAGAGACCCGACTTCCCTGGTGCCCCACGAGAGGCTCACTGAGCTTGGCGTCGTACCTCCTGAGAAACCCTACACTGGGGCCGCCGCTTGTGAACAACCCCGAGACTCCCCCGTTATCGAGAGATGAGGGCCTTCGTCTCCTGCATGGCCTAGAGACCAATCTCGTGACATCTCTCCAAACGCCTCAGGAGGCTTGACTCCCTTTAGTCCACTCAGTGAGCTCCAAGAGATACCCGTCGCGACTCGAGAGCAGAGCGGGGTTCTTTGCTTCCACTCGAGATGAATGCCAGTCTCCCAGGGTGCGTCTGGAATGCAACCCTGAGATCCCTGTCGACCCTGGAGAGGAACATTGGCTTCTGGACACAAGCCTAGATGAGGTCTATTGGCCCTGCAGTCACTCGAGAGCAATCCCCAGCTTTCCTTCACCACTCGAATGGAACATTGGACTTCCCTGGACCAACACAAGAGGCATCCTGAATTCCCCGTCGTAACTCGAGAATCCCACCACAACTCGAGAAAAACCACATGGTTCCCCCGTCATCGCAAGATGAAGCCCTTTCCTGCTACAGCGTCTCAGTTGAAGACCCACGTTAAGAATTGGAGGTCCAAACGGTACTTGGCACCCTTGATGCGACCCACAACTTTCCCCGACATCCCGGTCTCCCTCGAGAGGAACACCGTGGTTTTCCGGCACCACTTCCTCTCAGCCCCTTCTACACTCCTGATCTCGATAGGAGGGTTGACTCCCTTGCTTTGTCTGGATGCGGTTCCCGACCTTCCGGTCGCACCTCAGGATGAGGCCGGTCTCACGACGAAATTCCATACGTGGCCTCGTGGGTGGTTCCACATTCCGAAGGACCCCCATTTCCCGGTCCCCTCTTGATAAGAACCCGATGCCCGGACACCTTTTCGAACTCCACCCTGAGAATGAAGTCAACACGAAGGGGCAGTGACTCGCCTGTGCATCGTCTGGAAAAAGCTCCAGGTTCCAAATACAGCTCGACAAGTGGCCTCTCACCCCGTGAACACTTGGAGAGGCAAGCGGAGTTCCATGCCTCAATCCAAGACGAGGCCTGACTCTCCTGTCCCAACTCTGCAAGGACCCTGCGATCGGAGTCTGAAATGGAGAGGAACCCTGAGGTTCCTGCCTCAACTGGAGATGAGGCCCTCTTCCAATACACCAAACCCAGTTGGGTCCCGAGAGGCCCCTCCCACCTCCAGTTTCCCTGACTTCTCAAAGCCACCATGAGAAGACCCCTGAGGTCACCTGCACAGGTCGAGGGATCCCAAGGTTTCCTGCCTCAACCTGAGAAAGACCTCGAGAGACCTTCTTCAACACGTCTCGAGGCCAGATTCCCCTACCATGACTCAAGAGCAATGACGCTGGCAATAATAACGCAGATGAGCAGCCAGGAATCACGGAGCTCAACTGTCAATTATCAAGCAGATGAGCAGGCAGGAATCATGCATCTCAGCTGGCAATTATCAAGCCGATGAGCACACAGGAATCACTCAGCTCAGCTGGCGATTATCAAGCCGATGAGCAGGTAGTAATCACGCAGCTCAGCTGGCACTTGTCAAGCAGCTGAGCAGACAGGAAAAACGCAGCTCAGTAGGCCCTGATCAGGTAACTGAGCTCGCACTGTTCAGGTGGCTGATGATACACTGATCACGTGCTTGATCATGCCCTGATCACAGGGCTATCATTCACTGATCACTTGACTGTGCATGCACTGATCACGTGGATGATCATACACTGATCACGTGACTGATCATGCACTACAAAAATGGCTGATCATGCACTGATCACATTACTGATCTTGCACTGATTAATCATGTACTGGTCCCGGGGCTGTCCTGCACTGATCACAAAGCTGAGCTTACACTGATCACGTGACTGGGTATGCACTGATCAGGTGGCTGATCATGCACTGATCTCGTGGCTGATCATACATTGATCACCTGGCTGATCATGCACTGATCACGTGGCTGATCATACACTGATCACGTGGCTGATCATACACTGATCACGTGTCTGATCATGCACTGATCATTTGGCTGATCATGCACTGATCACGTGGCTGATCATACACTGATCACGTGGCTGATCATGCACTGATCACGTGGCTGATAATACACTGATCACGTGGCTGATCATGCACTGATCACGTGGCTGATCATACACTGATCACGTGGCTGATCATGCACTAATCACGTTGCTTATCATGCACTGATCAGGTGGCTATCATGCACTGATCACGTAGCTGATCATGCACTGATCACGTGGCTGATCATACACTGATCACGTGGCTGATCATACACTGATCGCGTGGCTGATCATGCACTAATAACGTGGCTGATCATACACTGATCACGTGGCTGATCATGCACTAATAACGTGGCTTATCATACACTGATCAGGTGGCTATCATGCACTGATCACGTGGCTGATCATACAATGATCACGTGATTGCCCATGCACTGATCACGTGACTGATCATGCACTGTTCACCTGGCTATCATGCACTGATCATGTGTCTATCATGCACTGATCACCTGACTGGGCATGAACTGATAACTTACCCTTTCATGCACTGATTACGTGGCTATCATGCACTGATCACGTGCCTAATCATGCACTGATCACGTTCCTGATCATGCACTGATCACATGACTGCGCATGCCATGGTCACCTGACTGATCATGCTCTGATCACGTGGCTATCATGCACTGATCATGTGGCTTATCATACATTGATCACCTAAATAATCATGCACTGATCACAAGGCGATCTTGCACTGATCACGTGTCTGATCAGGCACTGATCATTTAGCTATCATGCACTGATCACATGACTGCTCAAAAACTGATCACGTGGATATCATACACTGGACACGTGACAGATCAGGCACTGATCACGTGACTGATCATGCACTGATCACGTGGCTGATCATACACTGAACACCTGACTGATCAAGCACTGATCACCTGGCTATCATGCACTGATCACATAGCTGATCTGGCACTGATGACGTGACTGATCATGCAGTGATCACGTCGCTAACATGCACTGATCTCGAGATTGCCCATGCACTGATCACGAGGATGATCATACACTGATCACGTGACAGATCATGCACTGAAGACGTGACTGATCATGCACTGATGACGTGGATATCATGCACTGATGACGTGGCTATCATGCCCTGATCACGTGACTGCGCATGCACTGATCACATGGCTGATCATACACTGATCACGTAGCTGATCAGGAACTGATCACGTGACTGAGCATACAGTGATCACGTGTCTGAATGTGGCTGATCATGTGATTTATCATGCACTGATCACCTGGCTATCATGCACTGATCATGTGCCTCACGAGGCAATAATCAAAGAGCTGAGCAGGCACAAATCACGGAATCAGTAGGCAATAATCATGGACATTAGCTGTGATGAATCATGCTGCTCAGCTGGCAATAATCAAGCAGCTGAGCAGGCAGGAATCACACGGCTCAGCTAGCAAAAGTCAAGCAGATGAGCAGGCAGGAATCACGCAGCTCAGCTGGCAATAATCAAGCAGCTGAGCAGGCAGGAATCACGCGGCTCAGCTGGCAAAAGTCAAGCAGATGAGCAGGCAGGAATCACACAGCTCAGCTGGCAACAATCAAGCAGCTGAGCAGGCAGGAATCACACGGCTCAGCTGGCAAAAGTCAAGCAGATGAGCAGGCAAGAATCACGCAGCTCAGCTGGCAACAATCAAGCAGCTGAGCAGGCAGAAATCACACGGCTCAGCTGGCAAATGTCAAGCAGATGAGCATGCAGGTAATACGCAGCTCAGCTGGCAATTATCAAGCAGATGAGCAGGCAGGAATCAAGCAACTCAGCTGGCCATTATCAAGCAAATGAGCAGTTAGGAATCACGCAGCTCAGCTGGAAGTTATCAAGCAGGTGAGCATGCAGGAATCACGCAGCTCACCTGGCAATTGTCAACCAGATGAGTAGGCAGGCATCACGCAGGTCAGCTGGCAAATATGAAACAGATGAGCAGGCAGCAATCACCAAGGTCAGCTGGCAGTTATCAAGCAGATGATTAGGCAGGAATCATGCAGCTAAGCTGGCAATCATCCAGCAGATGAGCAGCCAGAAATCACACAGCTCAGCTGGCAATAATCAAGCAGATGAACAGACAGGAATCACACAGCTCATCAGGCCCTGATCATGTGACTGAGCACGCACTGTTCACGTGCCTGATCATGCACTGATCACCTGCCTCATCATGCACAGATCACGTGGCTGATCATGCACTGATCACGTGGCTATCATGCACTGATCACGTGGCTATCATGCACTGATCACGTGACTGATTATGCACTAATCGCATAGCTATCATGCACTGATCACGTGACTTCGCATGCCCTGATCACTTGACTGATCATGCACTGATCAAGTGGCTATCATGCACTGATCACGTGTCTAATCATACATTGGTCACGTAACTAATCATGCACTGATCACGTATCGATCTTGCACTGATCATGTCGCTGATCATGCACTGATCACGTAGCTATCATGCACTGATCACAGGACTGCACATGAACTGATCACGTGCATATCATACACTGATCACGTGACAGATCATGCACTGATCACGTGACTGATCATGCACTGATCTGGCGGCTATCATGCATTGATCACGTGGTTGATCATACACTGATCACGTGACGGATCATGCACTGATCACGGGGCTATCATGCACTGATCACTTGGCTATCATGCACTGATCACGTGGCTTATCATGCAGTGATCTGTTGGCTATCATGCACTGATTACGTGCCTATCATGCACTGATCACGTGGATGATCATACACTGATCACGGGACTGATCATGCACTGATCAGGTGACTGAGCATGTACTGATTAGGTGGCTATCATGCACTGATCATGTGACTGCTCATGCACTGATCACGTGGATGATCATACACTGATCATGTGACTGATCAAGCACTGATCAGGTGACTGAGCATGTACTGATTAGGTGGCTATCATGCACTGATCATGTGACTGCTCATGCACTGATCACGTGGATGATCATACACTGATCATGTGACTGATCAAGCACTGATCACTTGGCTATGATTCCCTGATCACATGACTTCGCATGCACTGATAACTTGGCTGATCATGCACTGAACACGTGACTGATCATGCACTGATCACGTGTCTATAATTCCCTGATCACATGACTGCACCTGCACTGATCACGTTGCTGATCATACACTGATCACGGGATTGATCATAACCTGATCACGTGACTGACCATGCACTGATGAAGTGGCTATCATGCACTGATCACGTGGCTATCATGCACTGGTCACATGGCTGATGATGCAGTAATCACGTTGCTGATCAAGAACAGATCACGTGGCTGAGCATGCAGTGATCACGTGTCTAAATGGCGCTGATCATGTGACTGATCATGCGCTCATCACTTGGCTATCATGCACTGATGTTGTGCCTCAGGAGGCAATACTCAAAGAGCTGAGCAGGCACAAATCACGCAATCAGCAGGCAATAATCATGGACCTCAGCTGTGACGAATCATGCTGCTCAGCTGGCAATAATCAAGCAGCTGAGCAGGCAGGAATCACATGGCTCAGCTGGCAATTGTCAAGCAGATGAGCAGGTAGGTATCACCAGCTCAGTTGGCAATTATCAAGCAGATGAGCAGGCAGGAATCACGCAACTCAGCTGGCAATTATAAAGCAGATGAGCAGGCAGGAATCACGAAGCACAGCTGGCAATTATCAAGCAGATGAGCAGGCAGGAATGACGAGCTCAGCTGGCAGTTATCAAGCAGATGAGCAGCCAGGAATCACGCAGTTTAGCTGGCAATTATCAAGCAGATGAGCAGGCAGGATTCACGCAGCTCACCTGGAAATTATCAAGCAGATGAACAGGCAGGAATCATGCAGCTCAGCTGGCAATTATCAAGCAGATGAGCAGGCAGGAATCACGAAGCTCACCTGGAAATTATCAAGCAGATGAACAGGCAGGAATCATGCATTTCAGCTGGCAATTATCAAGCAGATGAGCAGGCAGGAATCACACAGCTCATCTGGCAATTGTCAAGAAGATGAGCAGACAGGAATCACGCAGCTCAGGAGGCCCTGATCACGTGACTGAGCACTCACTGTTCACGTGGCTTATCATACACTGATCACGTGACTGATCATGCACTGATCATGATGCATTCATTCACTGAACACTTGGCTATCATGCATTGACCAATTGACTGTGCATGCACTGATCACGTGGTGAATCACGCACTGATCACTTGTTTATCATGCAGTGATCACGTGACTGAGATGCACTGCATATGTGAATGTGCAGGCACTGCTCACGTGGCTGATCATGCACTGATCACGTGACTGATCATGTGCTGATCACGTGGCTATCATGCACTGATCACGTAGCTATCACGCACTAATCACGTGACTGCATATGCACTGATCACGTGACTGACCATGCACAGATCATGTGGCTATTATGCACTGATCACGTGGCTGACCATACAGTGCTCATGTAACTGATCATGCTCTGATCACGTGGCTGTCATGCACTGATCACGTGGCTTTTCATGCACTGATCACGTAGCTATAATGCACTGATCATGTGACAGATCATGCTCTGATCACGTGAGTGTATGCACTTATCACGTGGCTATCATGCACTGATCACGTGACTGATCATGCACTGATAATGGAACTGATCATGCACTGATCACGTGGCTATCATGCACTGATCACGTGACTGATCATGCACTGATAATGGAACTGATCATGCACAGACCACGTCGCTATCATGCATTGATCACATGACTGCACATGCACTGATCACGTGGATGATCATACACTGATCATGGGACTGATCATGCACTGATCACGTGGCTACCATTCACTGATCACGTTACTGCCCATGCACTGACCACGTGGATGATCATACACTGAACACGTGATTAATCAGGCACTGATCACCTGGCTATCATGAACTGATCACCTGGCTGAACACCCACTGATTATGTGACTGGTCATGTACTGATCACGTGGCTATCATGCACTGATCATGTGACTGATCATGCACTGATCAGTTGGCTATCATGCACTGACAACGTGGCTGATCATACACTGATCACGAGACTGCCCATGCACTGACCACGTGGCTGATCATACAGTGATCACGTGGCTGATCATGCACTGACCACGAGGCTGATCATACACTGATCACGTGGCTGAACATGAACTAATCACGTTGCATATCATGCAATGGTCATGTGGCTATCATGCACTGATCACGTGGCTGAACACACACTGATTATGTGACTGGTCATGTACTGATCACGTGGCTATCATGCACTGATCACGTGACTGTGCATGCACTGATCACATAAATGATCATGCACTGATAACGTGGCTTTCATGCACTGATCACGTGGCTGATCATGCACTGATCACGTGACTGAGCATATACTGATCACGTGGCTATCATGCACTGAACACGTGGCTGATCATACACTGATAACGTAACTTATCATGCACTGATCACATGACTGCGCATGCACTGATCACGTGGATATCATACACTGATCACGTTTCAGATCATGCACTGATCACGTGACTGATCATGCACTGATCAGGTGGCTATCATACATTGATCATGTGGCTGATCATATACTGATCACGGGACAGATAATGCACTGATCACGTGGCTATCATGCACTGATCAAGTGGCTGATCGTACACTGATCACGTGACTGATTATGCACTGATCACCTGGCTATCATGCACTGATCTCTTGTTTATCATGCAGTGATCACGTGACTGAGAGGCACTGCATACGTGAATGTGCAGGCACTGCTCACGTGGCTGATCATGCACTGATCACGTGACTGATCATGTGCTGATCACAGGGCTATCATGCACTGATCACGTAGCTATCATGCACTAATCACGTGACTTCGTATGCACTGATCACGTGACTGACCATGCACTGATCATGTGGCTATTATGCACTGATCACGTGGCTTATCATGCACTGATCATGTAGCTATAATGCACTGATCATGTGACAGATCATGCTCTGATCACGTGAGTGTACGCACTTATCATGTGGCTATCATGCACTGATCACGTGGCTGATCATGCACTGATAATGGAACTGATCATGCACTGATCACGTGGCTAATATTCACTGATCCCATGGCTAATCGGGGACTGATCGGGTGACTGATCATGCACAGATGACGTCGCTATCATGCATTGATCACATACTGCACATGCACTGATCACGTGGATGATCATACACTGATCAGGTGACAGATCATGCACTAATCACGTGGCTGATCAAGCACTGATCACGTGACTGATCATGCACTGATCATGTGACTGATCATGTGCTGATCACGTGGCTATCATGCACTGATCACGTGACTGCGCATTCACTGATCACTTGGACATCATAAACTGATTACGTGACAGATCATGCAATGATCACGTAACTGATCATGCGTGGATAACGTGGCTATCATGCACTGATCACGTGACTTATTATGCACTGATCCCGTAGCTATCATGCACTGATCACGTGACTGCACATTCCCTGGTCATGTGACTTATCATGTACTGATCACGTGGCTATCATGCACTGATCAGGTGGCTGATCATGAACTGACCACCTGACAGAGCATGCAGTGATCACGTGGCTGATCGTTCACTGATCACGTGTTTATCATACGGTGATCATGTGACTGAGAGGCACTGATCACGTGATTGTGCAGTCAATGATCACGTGGCTGATCATGCACTGATATCATGACTGAGCATGCACTGATCATGTGCCGGGAGCCTGTGAGGCATTCCACTCTGGACAAAGGTCATGAGGAAGGAGGCTCGGCATACAGAAATGCGGGATCGAGCCTCAGGAGTCCAACCGGATATTCTCGAGCATCAACCCCCCTAAAAACCAGAGTCTGCCTACTTTATTGCTTTGTGCTCTCACCTCTGATTTTACTGGGCGCTGTCCCCCACCACCATCTCGCTCTCTCTGTCAAAGAGTTAACTTACAGCTCCAATTCATAAAGTTCCTGGGCAATTAGGAGTGTTTAAATCCAAACCCCTCAGATGGCTCTCTAACTCGCCTGACAAATTTACCCGGACTCCTACAGTTATGCATATGATTGTTTACAGTCTCCCAGCCTCCAGAGGCACGCGAAGCTGAAGATATTCAAATAGCTTAGAGCCTCTCAGAGAGTTAGAAACTGTCAGAATAAGACTAGTAAAAGATTTCATTGATGATCCAATTCTTGCTGCCAAGATTTTACATCCCCTGAATTGTGTCCTTGAATGTGTATTAATTAATATAATTGGTATGTAGAAAAAATAAGTAGTGGTCTTGGTGTTAGTAACTTTAGACCCTTAAGGTAATACATTCTTTCCTTTGTTGTAAACCATTACACATCCACCCTATAAGAATGCAATTTTATCTTTGGAACATGACGCCAAACCTTAAAATAATTACTCTTAGAGAAAATAAGACTTTGTTGACAAGTCCTTGTCAAGAGTCATAAAATGTTAGTAGGCCTTCTGGCCAGAAGATTATGTAAATCACCTAAACCATTTGTAAACGATAAATTTGCAGGAAAGAAACCCTGGTTTTTGATAAGAATCAAAGACTGCTGACTTTGCATCCAATATTATCCTCTATGTGTAATTTAGGGTACAAAAACCCCTGTTGAAAATAAAGCTACGGGCCTTGCTCACCAACGCTTGGTCTCCCCATGTCATTCTTCCCTTTAACTTCCAGCTGAGTTTCCATCTGGAGGGCGGAACCCACCACACTTACTAATTATGCCTGGGCTTCTAAGACCCACTCGAGAAGGTGTCTAGGGTGAGGCACCTTCCGCTATTCGAGAGGGCGCCTGCGGCCTACGTAAGTGGTGCAAACTTCTTGTCTTGAAGTTTAATTGGTCTCCCGCGTAAACCAATTTACTCAGTCTCTTTTCTCCACTGAATTTTCCTACTGAGCTATCCTCATACTATTATTCTTGATATCTCTGATTAGCATATAAATATTCGCCTAGGCCATCTCTCCTTCGAATACCCTGGATCAGCTGGGGCTGGTCCCCAGCAGGTGGCGCCCGAACAGGGACTTCAGGAGGCAATCATCAAAGAGCTGAGCAGACAAAAACCACGTAATCAGCAGGCAATAAGCATGGAGCTCAGCAGTGACGAATCATGCTGCTCAACTGGCAATAATCAAACAGGTGACCAGGCAGGAATCCCGAAGCTCAGTGGCAATTGTCAAGCAGATGAGCAGACAGGAATCACGCAGCTCAGCAGGCCCTGATTACGTGACTCTGCAGGCACTGATCACGAGGCTCAACTACTGATCACGTGACTGATCATGCACTGATCAGGTGGCGATCATGCACTGACCACGTGGCTATCATGCACTGATCACCTGGCTGATCTTGCACTGATCACGTGGCTATCATTCACTGATCACCTGACTGCCCATGAACTGACAACGTGGATGAGCATATACTGATCACATGACTGATCATGCACTGATCCGTGACTGATCATGCACTGATCACGTGGCTGATTATACACTGATCACGTGACTGATCATGCACTGATAACCTGGCTATCATGCACTAATAACGGGACTGTGCATGCACTGATCATGTAGCTGATCATTCACTAATCTCATGGCTGATCATGAACTGATCACGTGACTGAGCATGCAGTGATTACGTTTCTAAATGTCGCTGATCATGTGACTGATCATGCGCTGATCACGAGGCTATCATGCTCTGATGATGTGCCTCAGGAGGCAATAATCAAAGAGCTGAGCAGGCACAAATCACGCAATCAGCAGGCAATAATCATGGAATTCACCTGTGATGAATCATGCTGCTCAGCTGGCAATAATGAAGCAGCTGAGCAGGCAGGTATCACACGGCTCAGCTGATAATTGTCATGCAGATGAGCAGGCAGGAATCATGCAGCTTAGGTGGCAATTATCAAGCAGATGAGCAGGCAGGTATCACTCTGCTCAGCTGGCAATTATCAAGCAAGTGAGCAAGTAGGAATCTAGCAGCTCAGCTGCCAGTTATCAAGCACTTGAGCAGGCAGGAATCACTCAGCTCAGCTGGCAATTATCAAGAAGATGAGCAGGTAGGAAGCACGCAGCTCAGCTGGCAATTATCAAGCAGATGAGCAGGCAGGAATCACTCAGCTCAGCTGGAAATAATCAAGCAGATGAGCAGGCAGGAATCACGCAGCTCAGTAGGCCCTGATCACCTGACTGAGCACGCACTCATCACGTGACTGATCATGCACTGATCACATGGCTATTATTCACTGATCAATTGACTGTGCATGCACTGATCACGTGGCTATCATGCAATGGTCACGTGGTTATCATGCACTGATCCCGTGACTGCGCATGCACTGATCACGTAAATGATCATGCACTGATCATGTGGCTATCATGCAGTGATAACGTGACTACGCATGCACTGATCACGTGGAATATCATACACTGATCACGTGACTGATCATGCAATGATCAGATGAATGATCATGCACTGATTACGTGGCTATCATGCAATGATCACGTGGCTGATCATACAATAATCACGTGACTGCTCATGCACTCATCACGTGGCTATTATGCACGGATCACGTGACTGCGCATGCACTGATAACGTGACTGATCATGCACTGATTATGTGGCTATCATGCCCTGATCCCGTGGCTGATCATGCACTGGTCACGTGACTGAACATGCACTGATCAGGTGGCTATCATGCACTGATCAGGTGGCTATCATTCACTGATCACGTGACTGATCATGCACTGATCACGTGACTGATCACGAACTGATCCCGTGAATGATCATGCACTGATTACGTGGCTATCATGCCCTGATCCCGTGGCTGATCATGCACTGGTCACGTGACTGAACATGCACTGATCAGGTGGCTATCATACACTGATCAGGTGGCTATCATTCACTGATCACGTGACTGATCATGCACTGATCACGTGACTGATCACGAACTGATCCCGTGAATAATCATGCACTGATTACGTGGCTATCATGCCCTGATCTCGTGGCTGATCATGCACTGATCAGGTGACTGCACATGCACTGATCAGGTGGCTATCATTCACTGATCACGTGACTGATCATGCACTGATCACGTGACTGATCACGAACTGATCCCGTGACTGATCATGCACTGATCACGTGGCTATCATGCACTGATCAGGTGGCTATCATTCACTGATCACGTGGCTGATCATGCACTGATCACGTAGCTATCATGCACTGATCAGGTGACTGCACATGCACTGATCAGGTGGCTATCATGCACTGATCAGGTGGCTATCATTCACTGATCACGTGACTGATCATGCACTGATCACGTGACTGATCACGAACTGATCCCGTGACTGATCATGCACTGATTACATGGCTATCATGCCCTGATCCCGTGGCTGATCATGCACTGATCAGGTGACTGCACATGCACTGATCAGGTGGCTATCATGCACTGATCAGGTGGCTATCATTCACTGATCACGTGACTGATCATGCACTGATCACGTGACTGATCACGAACTGATCCCGTGAATGATCATGCACTGATCACGTGGCTATCATGCACTGATCAGGTGGCTATCATTCACTGATCACGTGGCTGATCATGCACTGATCACGTAGCTATCATGCACTGATCACAGGACTGCACATGAACTGATCACGTGCATATCATACACTGATCACGTGACAGATCATGCACTGATCACGTGACTGATCATGCACTGATCTGGCGGCTATCATGCATTGATCACGTGGTTGATCATACACTGATCACGTGACGGATCATGCACTGATCACGGGGCTATCATGCACTGATCACTTGGCTATCATGCACTGATCACGTGGCTTATCATGCAGTGATCTGTTGGCTATCATGCACTGATCAGCCGCGTAATCAGTGCATGATAGCCACCTGACCAGTGCATGATCAGCAACGTGATTAGTGCATGATCAGCCACATGATCAGTGCATGATTAGTGACGTGATCAGTGTATGATAAGACACGTCATCAGTGCATGATTGCCATGTGATCAGTTCATGATCAGTCACGTGATCAGTGTATGATCAACTATGGGATCAATGCATGATAGCCACCAGATCAGTGCATGATCAGTCACGTGATCAGTGCAGGATCTAGTGACGTGATCAGTGTGATATCCACGTGATCAGTTAATGTGCAGTCATATGTTGAGTGCATGAGAGCTACGTGATCAGTGCATGATCAGCCACGTAATCAGTGCATGATCAGGCACGTGATCAGTGCATGATCTGTCATGTGATCAGTGTATGATCAGCCATGTGATCAGTGCATGAGCAGCCACGTAATCAGTGCATGATCCGCCATGGGATCAGTGCATGATAGCCATGTGATCCGTGCATGATAGCTACGTGATTAGTGCATGATCAGCCCCGTAATCAGTGCATGTGCGGTCACGTGATCAGTGTATGATAAGCCATGTGTCCAGTGCATGATAGATAAGTGATCAGTGCATGATAGCTACGTGATCATTGCATGCTCAGTCACATGAGCAGGCCATGATCAGCCACGTGATCAGTGCATGATAGCCACATGATCATTTCCTACAATTACGTGATCAGTGCATGTGTAGTCACGTTATTAGTGCATGCGCACTCACGTGACAGTGTATGATCAGCCATGTATTCAGTGCATGATAGACACGTTATCAGTGAATGATAGCCACGTGATCAGTGCATGATCAGTCACATGATCAGTACACGCGCAGTCAGGTGATCAGTGTATGATCAGCCACGTGATCAGTGCATAATAGCAACCTGATCAGTGCATGATAAGCAACGTGATTAGTGCATAATCAGCCACGTGATCAGTGTACGATCAGACACGTGATCAGTGCATGATCAGCCACGTGATCAGTGCATGATCCGCAACGTGATTAGTGCATAATCAGCCACGTGATCAGTGTATGATTAACCACGTGATCAGTGCATGATCTGCCACATGATCAGTGCATGATCAGCCACGTGATAAGTGCATGCACAGTCACGTGATCAGTGTATAATCAGCTTCGTGATCAGTGCAAGGTCCGAAACGTGATTAGTGCATAATCAGCAACGTGATCAGTGTATGATCAACCACGTGATCAGTGCATGATCAGCCACGTGATCAGTGTATGATCAACCACGTGATCAGTGCATGATCAGCCACGTGATCAGTGTATGATCAGTCACGTGATCAGTGCGTGCACCGTCACTTGATCAGTGTATGATCAGCTTCGTGATCAGTGCATGATCAGCCACGTGATCAGTGCGTGATCAGGCACATGAAGAGTGCATGATCAGTCACGTGATCAGTGTATGATCAGCCACGTGATCAGTGCATGATCACCACGTGATCAGTGCATGATCAGCCATGTTATCAGTGCATGTAAAGTCACGTGATCAGTGTATTAATAGGTTCGCCATCAGGGCATGATCAGCCACGTGATCTGCGCATGATCAGGCACGTGAAGAGTGCATGATGAGTCAGGTGATCAGTGTATGCTAGCCAGCTTATCAGTGCATGATCAGCCACGTGATCAGTGTATGATCAGCCATGTGATCAATGTATGATAGCCAGCCTATCAGTGCATGATCAGCCACGTGATCAATGTATGTTCAGCCAGGTGATCAGTGCATGATAGCCAGGTAATCAGTGCATGATCAGCCACGTGATCACTGTATGATCAGCTACGTGATCAGTGCATGATAGCCAGGTGATCAGTGCATCATCAGTCACGTCTTCAGTGCATGATCAATCCCGTGATCAGTGCATGATCAGCCACGTAATCAGTGCATGATAGCCACCTGACCAGTGCATGATCAGCAACGTAATTAGTGCATGATCAGCCACATGATCAGTGCATGATCAGTAACGTGATCAGTGTATGATAACACACGTGATCAGTGCATGATTGCCATGTGATCAGTGCATGATCAGCCACGTGATCAGAGCATGATAGGCACAGTATAAGTGCATGATCATTTACATGATCAGTGCATGCTCTGTCACGTGATCAGTGTATGATCATCCACGTGATCAGTGCATGTGCAGTCACGTGATCAGTACTTTATAGCAACATGATCAGTGCATGTTCAGTCACGTAATCCATGCATGAACAGCCAGGTTAACTGTGCCTAAAGAGCCACATGATCAGTGCATGATCATTCACGTGATCAGTGTACGATCAGCCACGTGATCAATGGAAGATAGCCAAGTGATCAATGCATGATAGATTCGTGATCAGTGCATGCTCAGTCACAGGAGCAGTGCATGATAGCCACGTGATCAGTGCATGATCAGCCACGTGATCAGTGCATGATCAGTGACGATATCTTTGTATGATAAGACACGTGATCAGTGCATGATTGCCATGTGATCAGTGCATGATCAGCCAAGTAATCAGTGCATGATAGCCACCTGACCAGTGCATGATCAGCAACGTGATTAGTGCATGATCAGCCGCATGATCAGTGCACAATCAGCCAAGTTAAATACCATATGATCAGCCACGTCATCAGTGCATGTGCAGTCACGTGATCAGTGTATGATCATCCACGTGATGAGTGCATGATAGCCAAGGGGTCAATGCATGATAGCTAGGTGATCAGTGCATGATCAGTCACAGGAGCAGTGCATGATCAGCCACGTGATCACTGCATGATCAATCACGGGATCAGTGCATGATCAGCTATGTGATCAGTGCATGATAGCCAGGTGATCAGTGCATGATGAGTCACGTCTTCAGTGCATGATCAATCATGTGATCAGTGCATGATCAGCCGCGTAATCAGTGCATGATAGCCACCTGACCAGTGCATGATCAGCAACGTGATTAGTGCATGATCATCCACATGATCAGTGCATGATCAGTGACATGATCAGTGTATGATAAGACACGTGATCAGTGCATGATTGCCATGTGATCAGTGCATGATCAGTCACGTGATAAGTGTATGATCAACCACGGGATCAATGCATGATAGCCACCACATCAGTTCCTGATCAGCCACGTGATCCGTGTATGATCATCCTCGAGATCAGTGCATGCGCAGTCACATGATCAGTGCAAGATAGCCACGTGAGCAGTGCATGATCAGTCACGTCTTCAGTGCATGATCAATCACGCGATCACTGTATGATCAGCCACGTGATCAGTGCATGTGCGGTCACGTGATCAGTGTATGATCAGCCATGTGTTCAGTGCATGATAGCCACGTGATCAGTGCATGATAGCCACGTGATCAGTGCATGATACCTAGGTGATGAGTGCATTATCAGGCACGTAATCAGTGTATGATCAGCCACGTGATCAGTGTATGATCAGCCACGTGATCAGTGCATGATCTGTCACGTGATCAGTGCATGTGCAGTCACCTGATCAGTGCATGATCAGCCACTTGATCAGTGCATGATCAGTCATGCGATCAGTGCATGATAGCCATGTGATCAGTGCATGATACCTAGGTGATGAGTGCATTATCAGGCACGTAATCAGTGTATGATCAGCCACGTGATGAGTGTATGATCAGCCACGTGATCAGTGCATGATCAGCTTCGAGATCAGTGCATGGTCAGCCTCGTGAACAGTGCATGATCAGGCACGTGATCAGGGGATGATCAGTCACGTGATCAGTGTATGATCAGCCACGTGATCAGTGAATGATCAGCCCCTTGATCAGTGCATGATCATCCAAATGATCAGTGCATGCAGTCACGTGATCAGTGTATGATCAGCTTCGTGATCAGTGCATGATCAGCCACGTGATCAGTGCATGATGAGTGACGTGATCATTGTATGATAAGACACGTGATCAGTGCATGATTGCCATGTGATCAGTGCATGATCAGCCGCGTAATCAGTGCATGATCAGCTTCGAGATCAGTGCATGGTCAGCTTCGTGATCAGTGCATGATCAGCCACGTGATGAGTGTATGATCAGCCACGTGATCAGTGCCTGATCAGCTTCGAGATCAGTGCATGGTCAGCTTCGTGATCAGTGCATGATCAGCCACGTGATCAGTGTATGATCAGCCACGTGATCAATGCATGTTCAGCCCCTTGTTCAGTGCATGATCATGCAAATGATCAGTGCATGATCAGCCACGTGAACAGTGCATGATCAGTTACCTGATCAGTGTATGATAAGACACGTGATCAGTGTATGATTGCCATGTGATCAGTGCATGATCTGCCACGTATTCAGTGCATGATAGCCACCTGACCAGTGCATGATCAGCAACGTGATTAGTGCATGATCAGCCCCATGATCAGTGCATGATCAGCCACGTGATCACCATATGATCAGCCACGTCATCAGTGCATGTGCAGTCACGTGATCAGTGTATGATCAGCCACGTGATCAGTGCATGTAGCCAGGTGACCAGTACATGATTAATCAGTGCATGATCAGTCACGTGATCAGTGTATGATCAGCTTCGTGATCAGTGCATGGTCAGCTGCATGATCAGTGCATGATCAGGCAGGTGATCAGTGCATGATCAGTCACGTGGTCAGTGTATGATCAGCCACGTGATCAGTACATGATCAGCCCCTTGATCAGTGCATGATCATCCAAATCATCAGTGCATGCAGTCACGTGATCAGTGTATGATCAGCTTCGTGATCAGTGCATGATTAGCCACGTGATCAGTGCATGAACAGTGACGTGATCAGTGTAGGATCAGCTACGTGATCAGTGCATGATAGCCAGGTGATCAGTGCATGATCAGTCACGTCTTCAGTGCATGATCAATCCCGTGATCAGTGCATGATCAGCCGAGTAACCAGTGCATGATAGCCACCTGACCAGTGCATGATCAGCAACGTGATTAGTGCATGATCAGCCACATGATCAGTGCATGATCAGTGACGTGGTCAGTGTATGATAAGACACGGGATCAGTGCATGATTGCCATGTGATCAGTGCATGATCAGTCACATGTTAAGTGTATGATCAACCATGGGATCAATGCATGATAGCCACCACATCAGTTCCTGATCAGCCACGTGATCCGTGTATGATCATCCTCGAGATCAGTGCATGCGCAGTTACATGATGAGTGCAAGATAGCCACGTGATCAGTGCATGAGCAGTCAAGTCTTCAGTGAATGATCAATCACATGATCAGCTACGTGATCAGTGCGTGATAGCCAGGTGATCAGTGCATGATCAGTCACGTATTCAATGTATGTTCAGCCACGTGATCAGTGCATGATAGCCACGTGATCAGTGCATGATCAGTCACGTGATCAGTGTATGATCAACCACGGGATCCATGCATGATAGCCACCAGATCAGTGCATGATCAGTCACGTGATCAGTGCATGATCTATCTCCTGATCAGTGTATGATATCCACGTGATCAGTTAATGTGCAGTCATATGTTCAGTGCATGATTGCTACGTGATCATTGCATAATCAACCACGTAATCAGTGCATGATCAGGCACGTGATCAGTGCATGATATGTCATGTGATCAGTGTATGATGAGCCACGTGATCAGTGCATGATCCACAACGTGATTAGTGCATGATCAGCCACGTGATCAGTGTATGATCAGCCATGTGATCAGTGCATGATCACCACCTGATCAGTGCAAGATCAGCCACGTAATCAGTGCATGATCAGCCATGGGATCAGTGCATGATAGCTACGTGATCAGTGCATGATAGCCACGTGATCAGTGCATGATCAGCCACGTAATCAGTGCATGATCAGCCACGTGATCACTGTATGATCAGCCACGTGATCAGTGCATGTGCGGTCACGTGATCAGTGTATGATCAGCCATGTTTTAAGTGCATGATAGACAAGTGATCAATGAATGATACCTACTTGATCAGTGCCTGCTCAGTTACATGAGCACTTCATGATCAGGCACGTGATCAGTGCATGATAGCCACGTGATCATTGACTACAATTAAGTGATCAGTGCATGTGCAGTCACGTGATTAGTGCATGGGCAGTCACGTGATCAGTGTCTGATCAGACACGTGTTCAGTGCATAATAGACACGTGATCAGTGCATGATAGCCACGTGATCAGTGCATGATCTGTCACGTGATCACTGTATGATCAGCTACGTGATCAGTGCATGTGCAGTCACGTGATCAGTGTATGATCAGCCACGTGATCAGTGCATGATAGCCATATAATCAGTGCATGATCAGCCACGTGATCACTGTATGATCAGCTACATGATCAGTGATTGATAGCCAGCTTATCAGTGCATGATCAGCCACGTGATCAGTGTATGTTCAGCCATGTGATCAGTGCATGATAGCCACGTAATCAGTGCATGATCAGCCACATGATCACTGTATGATCAGCTACGTGATCAGTGCATGTGCAGTCACGTGATCAGTGTATGATCAACCACGGGATCCATGCATGATAGCCACCAGATCAGTGCATGATCAGTCACGTGATCAGTGCATGATCTATCTCCTGATCAGTGTATGATATCCACGTGATCAGTTAATGTGCAGTCATATGTTCAGTGCATGATTGCTACGTGATCATTGCATAATCAACCACGAAATCAGTGCATGATCAGGCACGTGATCAGTGCATGATATGTCATGTGATCAGTGTATGATGAGCCACGTGATCAGTGCATGATCCACAACGTGATTAGTGCATGATCAGCCACGTGATCAGTGTATGATCAGCCATGTGATCAGTGCATGATCACCACCTGATCAGTGCAAGATCAGCCACGTAATCAGTGCATGATCAGCCATGGGATCAGTGCATGATAGCCACGTGATCAGTGCATGATAGCCACGTGATCAGTGCATGATCAGCCACGCGATCACTGTATGATCAGCCACGTGATCAGTGCATGTGCGGTCACGTGATCAGTGTATGATCAGCCATGTTTTAAGTGCATGATAGACAAGTGATCAATGAATGATACCTACTTGATCAGTGCCTGCTCAGTTACATGAGCACTTCATGATCAGGCACGTGATCAGTGCATGATAGCCACGTGATCATTGACTACAATTAAGTGATCAGTGCATGTGCAGTCACGTGATTAGTGCATGGGCAGTCACGTGATCAGTGTCTGATCAGACATGTGTTCAGTGCATAATAGGCACGTGATCAGTGCATGATAGCCACGTGATCAGTGCATGATCTGTCACGTGATCACTGTATGATCAGCTACGTGATCAGTGCATGTGCAGTCACGTGATCAGTGTATGATCAGCCACGTGATCAGTGCATGATAGCCATATAATCAGTGCATGATCAGCCACGTGATCACTGTATGATCAGCTACGTGATCAGTGATTGATAGCCAGCTTATCAGTGCATGATCAGCCACCCGATCAGTGTATGTTCAGCCACGTGATCAGTGCATGATAGCCACGTAATCAATGCATGATCAGCCACGTGATCACTGTATGATCAGCTACGTGATCAGTGCATGTGCAGTCATGTGATCAGTGTATGATCAGCCACGTGTTCAGTGAATGATAGCCAAGTGATCAATGCATGATAGATACGTGATCAGTGCATGCTCAGTCACATGAGGAGTGCATGATAGCCACGTGATCAGTGCATGATCAGTCACGTGATCAGTGCGTGATCAGTAACGTGATCAGTGTATGATCATCCACATGATCAGTGCATGCTCAGTCATGTGATCAGTGCATTATAGCCACGTGATTAGTGCATTATCAGTCACGTGATCAGTGCGTGCTCAGTCACGTGATCATAGCCTACTGAGCTCCATTTATCCTGTCTGCTCAGCTGCTTGACAATTGCCAGCAGAGCTGCATGATTCCTGCCTGCTCATCTGCTTGACAATGGCCAGCTGAGCCGTCTGTTTCCTGCCTTTTCAGCTGCTTGATGATTGCCAGCTGAGCAGCATGATTCATCACAGCTGAGGTCCATGATTATTGCCTGCTGATTGCGTGATTCGTGCCTGCTCAGCTCTTTGGTTATTGCCTCCTGAGGCACATCATCAGTGCATGATAGCAAGGTGATCAGTTCTTGATTAGTCACATGATCAGCACCATTCAGACACGAGATCACAGCATGCTAAGTCACGTGATCAGTTCATGATCAGCCATGTGATTAGTGCATGATCAGTTACCTGATCAGTGTATGATAAGACACGTGATCAGTGCATGACTGCCATGTGATCAGTGCATGATCTGCCGCGTATTCAGTGCATGATAGCCACCTGACCAGTGCATGATCAGCAACGTGATTAGTGCATGATCAATAACATGATCAGCAATATTCAGACACGTGATCACTGTATGCTCAGTCACGTGATCAGTTCCTGATCAGCCATGTGATCAGTGTGTTATCATCCTGGAGAAGAGTGCATGATCAGCCACGTGATCAGTGCATGATCCGCAACATGGTTAGTGCATGATCAGGCACATGAACAGTGTATGATCAGGCACGTGATCAGTGCATGATCAGTCACGTGATCAGTGTATGATCAGCCACGTGATCAGTGAATGATCAGCACCTTGATCAGTGCATGATCAGGCACATGAACAGTGTATGGTCAGCCATGTGATCAGTGCATGATCAGTCACGTGATCAGTGTATGATCCGCAACATGGTTAGTGCATGATCAGTCACGTAATCAGTGTATGATCCGCAACATGGTTAGTGCATGATCAGTCACGTGATCAGTGCATGATAGCCACCTGACCAGTGCATGATCAGCAACGTGATTAGTGCATGATCAGCCACATGATCAGTGCATGATTAGTGACGTGATCAGTGTATGATAAGACACATCATCAGTGCATGATTGCCATGTGATCAGTTCATGATCAGTCACGTGATCAGTGTATGATCAACTATGGGATCAATGCATGATAGCCACCAGATCAGTGCATGATCAGTCACGTGATCAGTGCAGGATCTAGTGACGTGATCAGTGTGATATCCACGTGATCAGTTAATGTGCAGTCATATGTTGAGTGCATGAGAGCTACGTGATCAGTGCATGATCAGCCACGTAATCAGTGCATGATCAGGCACGTGATCAGTGCATGATCTGTCATGTGATCAGTGTATGATCAGCCATGTGATCAGTGCATGAGCAGCCACGTAATCAGTGCATGATCCGCCATGGGATCAGTGCATGATAGCCATGTGATCCGTGCATGATAGCTACGTGATTAGTGCATGATCAGCCCCGTAATCAGTGCATGTGCGGTCACGTGATCAGTGTATGATAAGCCATGTGTCCAGTGCATGATAGATAAGTGATCAGTGCATGATAGCTACGTGATCATTGCATGCTCAGTCACATGAGCAGGCCATGATCAGCCACGTGATCAGTGCATGATAGCCACATGATCATTTCCTACAATTACGTGATCAGTGCATGTGTAGTCACGTTATTAGTGCATGCGCACTCACGTGACAGTGTATGATCAGCCATGTATTCAGTGCATGATAGACACGTTATCAGTGAATGATAGCCACGTGATCAGTGCATGATCAGTCACATGATCAGTACACGCGCAGTCAGGTGATCAGTGTATGATCAGCCACGTGATCAGTGCATAATAGCAACCTGATCAGTGCATGATAAGCAACGTGATTAGTGCATAATCAGCCACGTGATCAGTGTACGATCAGACACGTGATCAGTGCATGATCAGCCACGTGATCAGTGCATGATCCGCAACGTGATTAGTGCATAATCAGCCACGTGATCAGTGTATGATTAACCACGTGATCAGTGCATGATCTGCCACATGATCAGTGCATGATCAGCCACGTGATAAGTGCATGCACAGTCACGTGATCAGTGTATAATCAGCTTCGTGATCAGTGCAAGGTCCGAAACGTGATTAGTGCATAATCAGCAACGTGATCAGTGTATGATCAACCACGTGATCAGTGCATGATCAGCCACGTGATCAGTGTATGATCAACCACGTGATCAGTGCATGATCAGCCACGTGATCAGTGTATGATCAGTCACGTGATCAGTGCATGCGCAGTCACCTGATCAGTGTATGATCAGCCACGTGATCAGTGCGTGCACCGTCACTTGATCAGTGTATGATCAGCTTCGTGATCAGTGCATGATCAGCCACGTGATCAGTGCGTGATCAGGCACATGAAGAGTGCATGATCAGTCACGTGATCAGTGTATGATCAGCCACGTGATCAGTGCATGATCACCACGTGATCAGTGCATGATCAGCCATGTTATCAGTGCATGTAAAGTCACGTGATCAGTGTATTAACAGGTTCGCCATCAGGGCATGATCAGCCACGTGATCTGCGCATGATCAGGCACGTGAAGAGTGCATGATGAGTCAGGTGATCAGTGTATGCTAGCCAGCTTATCAGTGCATGATCAGCCACGTGATCAGTGTATGATCAGCCATGTGATCAATGTATGATAGCCAGCCTATCAGTGCATGATCAGCCACGTGATCAATGTATGTTCAGCCAGGTGATCAGTGCATGATAGCCAGGTAATCAGTGCATGATCAGCCACATGATCACTGTATGATCAGCTACGTGATCAGTGCATGATAGCCAGGTGATCAGTGCATCATCAGTCACGTCTTCAGTGCATGATCAATCCCGTGATCAGTGCATGATCAGCCACGTAATCAGTGCATGATAGCCACCTGACCAGTGCATGATCAGCAACGTAATTAGTGCATGATCAGCCACATGATCAGTGCATGATCAGTAACGTGATCAGTGTATGATAACACACGTGATCAGTGCATGATTGCCATGTGATCAGTGCATGATCAGCCACGTGATCAGAGCATGATAGGCACAGTATAAGTGCATGATCATTTACATGATCAGTGCATGCTCTGTCACGTGATCAGTGTATGATCATCCACGTGATCAGTGCATGTGCAGTCACGTGATCAGTACTTTATAGCAACATGATCAGTGCATGTTCAGTCACGTAATCCATGCATGAACAGCCAGGTTAACTGTGCCTAAAGAGCCACATGATCAGTGCATGATCATTCACGTGATCAGTGTACGATCAGCCACGTGATCAATGGAAGATAGCCAAGTGATCAATGCATGATAGATTCGTGATCAGTGCATGCTCAGTCACAGGAGCAGTGCATGATAGCCACGTGATCAGTGCATGATCAGCCACGTGATCAGTGCATGATCAGTGACGATATCTTTGTATGATAAGACACGTGATCAGTGCATGATTGCCATGTGATCAGTGCATGATCAGCCAAGTAATCAGTGCATGATAGCCACCTGACCAGTGCATGATCAGCAACGTGATTAGTGCATGATCAGCCGCATGATCAGTGCACAATCAGCCAA
This sequence comes from Bos taurus, assembly GCF_002263795.3. Classification (NCBI taxonomy): domain Eukaryota; kingdom Metazoa; phylum Chordata; class Mammalia; order Artiodactyla; family Bovidae; genus Bos; species Bos taurus. The sequence goes on along the minus strand of NW_020190786.1, from coordinate 14,080 downwards.
GTTAAATACCATATGATCAGCCACGTCATCAGTGCATGTGCAGTCACGTGATCAGTGTATGATCATCCACGTGATGAGTGCATGATAGCCAAGGGGTCAATGCATGATAGCGAGGTGATCAGTGCATGATCAGTCACAGGAGCAGTGCATGATCAGCCACGTGATCACTGCATGATCAATCACGGGATCAGTGCATGATCAGCTATGTGATCAGTGCATGATAGCCAGGTGATCAGTGCATGATCAGTCACGTCTTCAGTGCATGATCAATCATGTGATCAGTGCATGATCAGCCGCGTAATCAGTGCATGATAGCCACCTGACCAGTGCATGATCAGCAACGTGATTAGTGCATGATCATCCACATGATCAGTGCATGATCAGTGACATGATCAGTGTATGATAAGACACGTGATCAGTGCATGATTGCCATGTGATCAGTGCATGATCAGTCACGTGATAAGTGTATGATCAACCACGGGATCAATGCATGATAGCCACCACATCAGTTCCTGATCAGCCACGTGATCCGTGTATGATCATCCTCGAGATCAGTGCATGCGCAGTCACATGATCAGTGCAAGATAGCCACGTGAGCAGTGCATGATCAGTCACGTCTTCAGTGCATGATCAATCACGCGATCACTGTATGATCAGCCACGTGATCAGTGCATGTGCGGTCACGTGATCAGTGTATGATCAGCCATGTGTTCAGTGCATGATAGCCACGTGATCAGTGCATGATAGCCACGTGATCAGTGCATGATACCTAGGTGATGAGTGCATTATCAGGCACGTAATCAGTGTATGATCAGCCACGTGATCAGTGTATGATCAGCCACGTGATCAGTGCATGATCTGTCACGTGATCAGTGCATGTGCAGTCACCTGATCAGTGCATGATCAGCCACTTGATCAGTGCATGATCAGTCATGCGATCAGTGCATGATAGCCATGTGATCAGTGCATGATACCTAGGTGATGAGTGCATTATCAGGCACGTAATCAGTGTATGATCAGCCACGTGATGAGTGTATGATCAGCCACGTGATCAGTGCATGATCAGCTTCGAGATCAGTGCATGGTCAGCCTCGTGAACAGTGCATGATCAGGCACGTGATCAGGGGATGATCAGTCACGTGATCAGTGTATGATCAGCTTCGAGATCAGTGCATGGTCAGCCTCGTGAACAGTGCATGATCAGGCACGTGATCAGGGGATGATCAGAAACGTGATCAGTGTATGATCAGCCACGTGATCAGTGAATGATCAGCCCCTTGATCAGTGCATGATCATCCAAATGATCAGTGCATGCAGTCACGTGATCAGTGTATGATCAGCTTCGTGATCAGTGCATGATCAGCCACGTGATCAGTGCATGATGAGTGACGTGATCATTGTATGATAAGACACGTGATCAGTGCATGATTGCCATGTGATCAGTGCATGATCAGCCGCGTAATCAGTGCATGATCAGCTTCGAGATCAGTGCATGGTCAGCTTCGTGATCAGTGCATGATCAGCCACGTGATGAGTGTATGATCAGCCACGTGATCAGTGCCTGATCAGCTTCGAGATCAGTGCATGGTCAGCTTCGTGATCAGTGCATGATCAGCCACGTGATCAGTGTATGATCAGCCACGTGATCAATGCATGTTCAGCCCCTTGTTCAGTGCATGATCATGCAAATGATCAGTGCATGATCAGCCACGTGAACAGTGCATGATCAGTTACCTGATCAGTGTATGATAAGACACGTGATCAGTGCATGATTGCCATGTGATCAGTGCATGATCTGCCACGTATTCAGTGCATGATAGCCACCTGACCAGTGCATGATCAGCAACGTGATTAGTGCATGATCAGCCCCATGATCAGTGCATGATCAGCCACGTGATCACCATATGATCAGCCACGTCATCAGTGCATGTGCAGTCACGTGATCAGTGTATGATCAGCCACGTGATCAGTGCATGTAGCCAGGTGACCAGTACATGATTAATCAGTGCATGATCAGTCACGTGATCAGTGTATGATCAGCTTCGTGATCAGTGCATGGTCAGCTGCATGATCAGTGCATGATCAGGCAGGTGATCAGTGCATGATCAGTCACGTGGTCAGTGTATGATCAGCCACGTGATCAGTACATGATCAGCCCCTTGATCAGTGCATGATCATCCAAATCATCAGTGCATGCAGTCACGTGATCAGTGTATGATCAGCTTCGTGATCAGTGCATGATTAGCCACGTGATCAGTGCATGAACAGTGACGTGATCAGTGTATGATCAGCTACGTGATCAGTGCATGATAGCCAGGTGATCAGTGCATGATCAGTCACGTCTTCAGTGCATGATCAATCCCGTGATCAGTGCATGATCAGCCGAGTAACCAGTGCATGATAGCCACCTGACCAGTGCATGATCAGCAACGTGATTAGTGCATGATCAGCCACATGATCAGTGCATGATCAGTGACGTGGTCAGTGTATGATAAGACACGGGATCAGTGCATGATTGCCATGTGATCAGTGCATGATCAGTCACATGTTAAGTGTATGATCAACCATGGGATCAATGCATGATAGCCACCACATCAGTTCCTGATCAGCCACGTGATCCGTGTATGATCATCCTCGAGATCAGTGCATGCGCAGTTACATGATGAGTGCAAGATAGCCACGTGATCAGTGCATGAGCAGTCAAGTCTTCAGTGAATGATCAATCACATGATCAGCTACGTGATCAGTGCGTGATAGCCAGGTGATCAGTGCATGATCAGTCACGTATTCAATGTATGTTCAGCCACGTGATCAGTGCATGATAGCCACGTGATCAGTGCATGATCAGTCACGTGATCAGTGTATGATCAACCACGGGATCCATGCATGATAGCCACCAGATCAGTGCATGATCAGTCACGTGATCAGTGCATGATCTATCTCCTGATCAGTGTATGATATCCACGTGATCAGTTAATGTGCAGTCATATGTTCAGTGCATGATTGCTACGTGATCATTGCATAATCAACCACGTAATCAGTGCATGATCAGGCACGTGATCAGTGCATGATATGTCATGTGATCAGTGTATGATGAGCCACGTGATCAGTGCATGATCCACAACGTGATTAGTGCATGATCAGCCACGTGATCAGTGTATGATCAGCCATGTGATCAGTGCATGATCACCACCTGATCAGTGCAAGATCAGCCACGTAATCAGTGCATGATCAGCCATGGGATCAGTGCATGATAGCTACGTGATCAGTGCATGATAGCCACGTGATCAGTGCATGATCAGCCACGTAATCAGTGCATGATCAGCCACGTGATCACTGTATGATCAGCCACGTGATCAGTGCATGTGCGGTCACGTGATCAGTGTATGATCAGCCATGTTTTAAGTGCATGATAGACAAGTGATCAATGAATGATACCTACTTGATCAGTGCCTGCTCAGTTACATGAGCACTTCATGATCAGGCACGTGATCAGTGCATGATAGCCACGTGATCATTGACTACAATTAAGTGATCAGTGCATGTGCAGTCACGTGATTAGTGCATGGGCAGTCACGTGATCAGTGTCTGATCAGACACGTGTTCAGTGCATAATAGACACGTGATCAGTGCATGATAGCCACGTGATCAGTGCATGATCTGTCACGTGATCACTGTATGATCAGCTACGTGATCAGTGCATGTGCAGTCACGTGATCAGTGTATGATCAGCCACGTGATCAGTGCATGATAGCCATATAATCAGTGCATGATCAGCCACGTGATCACTGTATGATCAGCTACATGATCAGTGATTGATAGCCAGCTTATCAGTGCATGATCAGCCACGTGATCAGTGTATGTTCAGCCATGTGATCAGTGCATGATAGCCACGTAATCAGTGCATGATCAGCCACGTGATCACTGTATGATCAGCTACGTGATCAGTGCATGTGCAGTCACGTGATCAGTGTATGATCAACCACGGGATCCATGCATGATAGCCACCAGATCAGTGCATGATCAGTCACGTGATCAGTGCATGATCTATCTCCTGATCAGTGTATGATATCCACGTGATCAGTTAATGTGCAGTCATATGTTCAGTGCATGATTGCTACGTGATCATTGCATAATCAACCACGAAATCAGTGCATGATCAGGCACGTGATCAGTGCATGATATGTCATGTGATCAGTGTATGATGAGCCACGTGATCAGTGCATGATCCACAACGTGATTAGTGCATGATCAGCCACGTGATCAGTGTATGATCAGCCATGTGATCAGTGCATGATCACCACCTGATCAGTGCAAGATCAGCCACGTAATCAGTGCATGATCAGCCATGGGATCAGTGCATGATAGCCACGTGATCAGTGCATGATAGCCACGTGATCAGTGCATGATCAGCCACGTGATCACTGTATGATCAGCCACGTGATCAGTGCATGTGCGGTCACGTGATCAGTGTATGATCAGCCATGTTTTAAGTGCATGATAGACAAGTGATCAATGAATGATACCTACTTGATCAGTGCCTGCTCAGTTACATGAGCACTTCATGATCAGGCACGTGATCAGTGCATGATAGCCACGTGATCATTGACTACAATTAAGTGATCAGTGCATGTGCAGTCACGTGATTAGTGCATGGGCAGTCACGTGATCAGTGTCTGATCAGACATGTGTTCAGTGCATAATAGGCACGTGATCAGTGCATGATAGCCACGTGATCAGTGCATGATCTGTCACGTGATCACTGTATGATCAGCTACGTGATCAGTGCATGTGCAGTCACGTGATCAGTGTATGATCAGCCACGTGATCAGTGCATGATAGCCATATAATCAGTGCATGATCAGCCACGTGATCACTGTATGATCAGCTACGTGATCAGTGATTGATAGCCAGCTTATCAGTGCATGATCAGCCACCCGATCAGTGTATGTTCAGCCACGTGATCAGTGCATGATAGCCACGTAATCAATGCATGATCAGCCACGTGATCACTGTATGATCAGCTACGTGATCAGTGCATGTGCAGTCATGTGATCAGTGTATGATCAGCCACGTGTTCAGTGAATGATAGCCAAGTGATCAATGCATGATAGATACGTGATCAGTGCATGCTCAGTCACATGAGGAGTGCATGATAGCCACGTGATCAGTGCATGATCAGTCACGTGATCAGTGCGTGATCAGTAACGTGATCAGTGTATGATCATCCACATGATCAGTGCATGCTCAGTCATGTGATCAGTGCATTATAGCCACGTGATTAGTGCATTATCAGTCACGTGATCAGTGCGTGCTCAGTCACGTGATCATAGCCTACTGAGCTCCATTTATCCTGTCTGCTCAGCTGCTTGACAATTGCCAGCAGAGCTGCATGATTCCTGCCTGCTCATCTGCTTGACAATGGCCAGCTGAGCCGTCTGTTTCCTGCCTTTTCAGCTGCTTGATGATTGCCAGCTGAGCAGCATGATTCATCACAGCTGAGGTCCATGATTATTGCCTGCTGATTGCGTGATTCGTGCCTGCTCAGCTCTTTGGTTATTGCCTCCTGAGGCACATCATCAGTGCATGATAGCAAGGTGATCAGTTCTTGATTAGTCACATGATCAGCACCATTCAGACACGAGATCACAGCATGCTAAGTCACGTGATCAGTTCATGATCAGCCATGTGATTAGTGCATGATCAGTTACCTGATCAGTGTATGATAAGACACGTGATCAGTGCATGACTGCCATGTGATCAGTGCATGATCTGCCGCGTATTCAGTGCATGATAGCCACCTGACCAGTGCATGATCAGCAACGTGATTAGTGCATGATCAATAACATGATCAGCAATATTCAGACACGTGATCACTGTATGCTCAGTCACGTGATCAGTTCCTGATCAGCCATGTGATCAGTGTGTTATCATCCTGGAGAAGAGTGCATGATCAGCCACGTGATCAGTGCATGATCCGCAACATGGTTAGTGCATGATCAGGCACATGAACAGTGTATGATCAGGCACGTGATCAGTGCATGATCAGTCACGTGATCAGTGTATGATCAGCCACGTGATCAGTGAATGATCAGCACCTTGATCAGTGCATGATCAGGCACATGAACAGTGTATGGTCAGCCATGTGATCAGTGCATGATCAGTCACGTGATCAGTGTATGATCCGCAACATGGTTAGTGCATGATCAGTCACGTAATCAGTGTATGATCCGCAACATGGTTAGTGCATGATCAGTCACGTGATCAGTGCATGATAGCCACCTGACCAGTGCATGATCAGCAACGTGATTACTGCATGATCAGCCACATGATCAGTGCATGATTAGTGACGTGATCAGTGTATGATAAGACACATCATCAGTGCATGATTGCCATGTGATCAGTTCATGATCAGTCACGTGATCAGTGTATGATCAACTATGGGATCAATGCATGATAGCCACCAGATCAGTGCATGATCAGTCACGTGATCAGTGCAGGATCTAGTGACGTGATCAGTGTGATATCCACGTGATCAGTTAATGTGCAGTCATATGTTGAGTGCATGAGAGCTACGTGATCAGTGCATGATCAGCCACGTAATCAGTGCATGATCAGGCACGTGATCAGTGCATGATCTGTCATGTGATCAGTGTATGATCAGCCATGTGATCAGTGCATGAGCAGCCACGTAATCAGTGCATGATCCGCCATGGGATCAGTGCATGATAGCCATGTGATCCGTGCATGATAGCTACGTGATTAGTGCATGATCAGCCCCGTAATCAGTGCATGTGCGGTCACGTGATCAGTGTATGATAAGCCATGTGTCCAGTGCATGATAGATAAGTGATCAGTGCATGATAGCTACGTGATCATTGCATGCTCAGTCACATGAGCAGGCCATGATCAGCCACGTGATCAGTGCATGATAGCCACATGATCATTTCCTACAATTACGTGATCAGTGCATGTGTAGTCACGTTATTAGTGCATGCGCACTCACGTGACAGTGTATGATCAGCCATGTATTCAGTGCATGATAGACACGTTATCAGTGAATGATAGCCACGTGATCAGTGCATGATCAGTCACATGATCAGTACACGCGCAGTCAGGTGATCAGTGTATGATCAGCCACGTGATCAGTGCATAATAGCAACCTGATCAGTGCATGATAAGCAACGTGATTAGTGCATAATCAGCCACGTGATCAGTGTACGATCAGACACGTGATCAGTGCATGATCAGCCACGTGATCAGTGCATGATCCGCAACGTGATTAGTGCATAATCAGCCACGTGATCAGTGTATGATTAACCACGTGATCAGTGCATGATCTGCCACATGATCAGTGCATGATCAGCCACGTGATAAGTGCATGCACAGTCACGTGATCAGTGTATAATCAGCTTCGTGATCAGTGCAAGGTCCGAAACGTGATTAGTGCATAATCAGCAACGTGATCAGTGTATGATCAACCACGTGATCAGTGCATGATCAGCCACGTGATCAGTGTATGATCAACCACGTGATCAGTGCATGATCAGCCACGTGATCAGTGTATGATCAGTCACGTGATCAGTGCATGCGCAGTCACCTGATCAGTGTATGATCAGCCACGTGATCAGTGCGTGCACCGTCACTTGATCAGTGTATGATCAGCTTCGTGATCAGTGCATGATCAGCCACGTGATCAGTGCGTGATCAGGCACATGAAGAGTGCATGATCAGTCACGTGATCAGTGTATGATCAGCCACGTGATCAGTGCATGATCACCACGTGATCAGTGCATGATCAGCCATGTTATCAGTGCATGTAAAGTCACGTGATCAGTGTATTAACAGGTTCGCCATCAGGGCATGATCAGCCACGTGATCTGCGCATGATCAGGCACGTGAAGAGTGCATGATGAGTCAGGTGATCAGTGTATGCTAGCCAGCTTATCAGTGCATGATCAGCCACGTGATCAGTGTATGATCAGCCATGTGATCAATGTATGATAGCCAGCCTATCAGTGCATGATCAGCCACGTGATCAATGTATGTTCAGCCAGGTGATCAGTGCATGATAGCCAGGTAATCAGTGCATGATCAGCCACATGATCACTGTATGATCAGCTACGTGATCAGTGCATGATAGCCAGGTGATCAGTGCATCATCAGTCACGTCTTCAGTGCATGATCAATCCCGTGATCAGTGCATGATCAGCCACGTAATCAGTGCATGATAGCCACCTGACCAGTGCATGATCAGCAACGTAATTAGTGCATGATCAGCCACATGATCAGTGCATGATCAGTAACGTGATCAGTGTATGATAACACACGTGATCAGTGCATGATTGCCATGTGATCAGTGCATGATCAGCCACGTGATCAGAGCATGATAGGCACAGTATAAGTGCATGATCATTTACATGATCAGTGCATGCTCTGTCACGTGATCAGTGTATGATCATCCACGTGATCAGTGCATGTGCAGTCACGTGATCAGTACTTTATAGCAACATGATCAGTGCATGTTCAGTCACGTAATCCATGCATGAACAGCCAGGTTAACTGTGCCTAAAGAGCCACATGATCAGTGCATGATCATTCACGTGATCAGTGTACGATCAGCCACGTGATCAATGGAAGATAGCCAAGTGATCAATGCATGATAGATTCGTGATCAGTGCATGCTCAGTCACAGGAGCAGTGCATGATAGCCACGTGATCAGTGCATGATCAGCCACGTGATCAGTGCATGATCAGTGACGATATCTTTGTATGATAAGACACGTGATCAGTGCATGATTGCCATGTGATCAGTGCATGATCAGCCAAGTAATCAGTGCATGATAGCCACCTGACCAGTGCATGATCAGCAACGTGATTAGTGCATGATCAGCCGCATGATCAGTGCACAATCAGCCAAGTTAAATACCATATGATCAGCCACGTCATCAGTGCATGTGCAGTCACGTGATCAGTGTATGATCATCCACGTGATGAGTGCATGATAGCCAAGGGTCAATGCATGATAGCGAGGTGATCAGTGCATGATCAGTCACAGGAGCAGTGCATGATCAGCCACGTGATCACTGCATGATCAATCACGGGATCAGTGCATTGATCAGCTATGTGATCAGTGCATGATAGCCAGGTGATCAGTGCATGATCAGTCACGTCTTCAGTGCATGATCAATCATGTGATCAGTGCATGATCAGCCGCGTAATCAGTGCATGATAGCCACCTGACCAGTGCATGATCAGCAACGTGATTAGTGCATGATCATCCACATGATCAGTGCATGATCAGTGACATGATCAGTGTATGATAAGACACGTGATCAGTGCATGATTGCCATGTGATCAGTGCATGATCAGTCACGTGATAAGTGTATGATCAACCACGGGATCAATGCATGATAGCCACCACATCAGTTCCTGATCAGCCACGTGATCCGTGTATGATCATCCTCGAGATCAGTGCATGCGCAGTCACATGATCAGTGCAAGATAGCCACGTGAGCAGTGCATGATCAGTCACGTCTTCAGTGCATGATCAATCACGCGATCACTGTATGATCAGCCACGTGATCAGTGCATGTGCGGTCACGTGATCAGTGTATGATCAGCCATGTGTTCAGTGCATGATAGCCACGTGATCAGTGCATGATAGCCACGTGATCAGTGCATGATACCTAGGTGATGAGTGCATTATCAGGCACGTAATCAGTGTATGATCAGCCACGTGATCAGTGTATGATCAGCCACGTGATCAGTGCATGATCTGTCACGTGATCAGTGCATGTGCAGTCACGCTGATCAGTGCATGATCAGCCACTTGATCAGTGCATGATCAGTCATGCGATCAGTGCATGATAGCCATGTGATCAGTGCATGATACCTAGGTGATGAGTGCATTATCAGGCACGTAATCAGTGTATGATCAGCCACGTGATGAGTGTATGATCAGCCACGTGATCAGTGCATGATCAGCTTCGAGATCAGTGCATGGTCAGCCTCGTGAACAGTGCATTGATCAGGCACGTGATCAGGGGATGATCAGTCACGTGATCAGTGTATGATCAGCTTCGAGATCAGTGCATGGTCAGCCTCGTGAACAGTGCATGATCCAGGCACGTGATCAGGGGATGATCAGAAACGTGATCAGTGTATGATCAGCCACGTGATCAGTGAATGATCAGCCCCTTGATCAGTGCATGATCATCCAAATGATCAGTGCATGCAGTCACGTGATCAGTGTATGATCAGCTTCGTGATCAGTGCATGATCAGCCACGTGATCAGTGCATGATGAGTGACGTGATCATTGTATGATAAGACACGTGATCAGTGCATGATTGCCATGTGATCAGTGCATGATCAGCCGCGTAATCAGTGCATGATCAGCTTCGAGATCAGTGCATGGTCAGCTTCGTGATCAGTGCATGATCAGCCACGTGATGAGTGTATGATCAGCCACGTGATCAGTGCCTGATCAGCTTCGAGATCAGTGCATGGTCAGCTTCGTGATCAGTGCATGATCAGCCACGTGATCAGTGTATGATCAGCCACGTGATCAATGCATGTTCAGCCCCTTGTTCAGTGCATGATCATGCAAATGATCAGTGCATGATCAGCCACGTGAACAGTGCATGATCAGTTACCTGATCAGTGTATGATAAGACACGTGATCAGTGCATGATTGCCATGTGATCAGTGCATGATCTGCCACGTATTCAGTGCATGATAGCCACCTGACCAGTGCATGATCAGCAACGTGATTAGTGCATGATCAGCCCCATGATCAGTGCATGATCAGCCACGTGATCACCATATGATCAGCCACGTCATCAGTGCATGTGCAGTCACGTGATCAGTGTATGATCAGCCACGTGATCAGTGCATGTAGCCAGGTGACCAGTACATGATTAATCAGTGCATGATCAGTCACGTGATCAGTGTATGATCAGCTTCGTGATCAGTGCATGGTCAGCTGCATGATCAGTGCATGATCAGGCAGGTGATCAGTGCATGATCAGTCACGTGGTCAGTGTATGATCAGCCACGTGATCAGTACATGATCAGCCCCTTGATCAGTGCATGATCATCCAAATCATCAGTGCATGCAGTCACGTGATCAGTGTATGATCAGCTTCGTGATCAGTGCATGATTAGCCACGTGATCAGTGCATGAACAGTGACGTGATCAGTGTATGATCAGCTATGTGATCAGTGCATGATAGCCAGGTGATCAGTGCATGATCAGTCACGTCTTCAGTGCATGATCAATCCCGTGATCAGTGCATGATCAGCCGAGTAACCAGTGCATGATAGCCACCTGACCAGTGCATGATCAGCAACGTGATTAGTGCATGATCAGCCACATGATCAGTGCATGATCAGTGACGTGGTCAGTGTTATGATAAGACACGGGATCAGTGCATGATTGCCCATGTGATCAGTGCATGATCAGTCACATGTTAAGTGTATGATCAACCATGGGATCAATGCATGATAGCCACCACATCAGTTCCTGATCAGCCACGTGATCCGTGTATGATCATCCTCGAGATCAGTGCATGCGCCAGTTACATGATGAGTGCAAGATAGCCACGTGATCAGTGCATGAGCAGTCAAGTCTTCAGTGAATGATCAATCACATGATCAGCTACGTGATCAGTGCGTGATAGCCAGGTGATCAGTGCATGATCAGTCACGTATTCAATGTATGTTCAGCACGTGATCAGTGCATGATAGCCACGTGATCAGTGCATGATCAGTCCACGTGATCAGTGTATGATCAACCACCGGGATCCATGCATGATAGCCACCAGATCAGTGCATGATCAGTCACGTGATCAGTGCATGATCTATCTCCTGATCAGTGTATGATATCCACGTGATCAGTTAATGTGCAGTCATATGTTCAGTGCATGATTGCTACGTGATCATTGCATAATCAACCACGTAATCAGTGCATGATCAGGCACGTGATCAGTGCATGATATGTCATGTGATCAGTGTATGATGAGCCACGTGATCAGTGCATGATCCACAACGTGATTAGTGCATGATCAGCCACGTGATCAGTGTATGATCAGCCATGTGATCAGTGCATGATCACCACCTGATCAGTGCAAGATCAGCCACGTAATCAGTGCATGATCAGCCATGGGGATCAGTGCATGATAGCTACGTGATCAGTGCATGATAGCCACGTGATCAGTGCATGATCAGCCACGTAATCAGTGCATGATCAGCCACGTGATCACTGTATGATCAGCACGTGATCAGTGCATGTGCGGTCACGTGATCAGTGTATGATCAGCCATGTTTTAAGTGCATGATAGACAAGTGATCAATGAATGATACCTACTTGATCAGTGCCTGCTCAGTTACATGAGCACTTCATGATCAGGCACGTGATCAGTGCATGATAGCCACGTGATCATTGACTACAATTAAGTGATCAGTGCATGTGCAGTCACGTGATTAGTGCATGGGCAGTCACGTGATCAGTGTCTGATCAGACACGTGTTCAGTGCATAATAGACACGTGATCAGTGCATGATAGCCACGTGATCAGTGCATGATCTGTCACGTGATCACTGTATGATCAGCTACGTGATCAGTGCATGTGCAAGTCACGTGATCAGTGTATGATCAGCCACGTGATCAGTGCATGATAGCCATATAATCAGTGCATGATCAGCCACGTGATCACTGTATGATCAGCTACATGATCAGCTGATTGATAGCCAGCTTATCAGTTGCATGATCAGCCACGTGATCAGTGTATGTTCAGCCATGTGATCAGTGCATGATAGCCACGTAATCAGTGCATGATCAGCCACGTGATCACTGTATGATCAGCTACGTGATCAGTGCATGTGCAGTCACGTGATCAGTGTATGATCAACCACGGGATCCATGCATGATAGCCACCAGATCAGTGCATGATCAGTCACGTGATCAGTGCATGATCTATCTCCTGATCAGTGTATGATATCCACGTGATCAGTTAATGTGCAGTCATATGTTCAGTGCATGATTGCTACGTGATCATTGCATAATCAACCACGAAATCAGTGCATGATCAGGCACGTGATCAGTGCATGATATGTCATGTGATCAGTGTATGATGAGCCACGTGATCAGTGCATGATCCACAACGTGATTAGTGCATGATCAGCCACGTGATCAGTGTATGATCAGCCATGTGATCAGTGCATGATCACCACCTGATCAGTGCAAGATCAGCCACGTAATCAGTGCATGATCAGCCATGGGATCAGTGCATGATAGCCACGTGATCAGTGCATGATAGCCACGTGATCAGTGCATGATCAGCCACGTGATCACTGTATGATCAGCCACGTGATCAGTGCATGTGCGGTCACGTGATCAGTGTATGATCAGCCATGTTTTAAGTGCATGATAGACAAGTGATCAATGAATGATACCTACTTGATCAGTGCCTGCTCAGTTACATGAGCACTTCATGATCAGGCACGTGATCAGTGCATGATAGCCACGTGATCATTGACTACAATTAAGTGATCAGTGCATGTGCAGTCACGTGATTAGTGCATGGGCAGTCACGTGATCAGTGTCTGATCAGACATGTGTTCAGTGCATAATAGGCACGTGATCAGTGCATGATAGCCACGTGATCAGTGCATGATCTGTCACGTGATCACTGTATGATCAGCTACGTGATCAGTGCATGTGCAGTCACGTGATCAGTGTATGATCAGCCACGTGATCAGTGCATGATAGCCATATAATCAGTGCATGATCAGCCACGTGATCACTGTATGATCAGCTACGTGATCAGTGATGATAGCCAGCTTATCAGTGCATGATCAGCCACCCGATCAGTGTATGTTCAGCCACGTGATCAGTGCATGATAGGTAATCAATGCATGATCAGCCACGTGATCACTGTATGATCAGCTACGTGATCAGTGCATGTGCAGTCATGTGATCAGTGTATGATCAGCCACGTGTTCAGTGAATGATAGCCAAGTGATCAATGCATGATGATACGTGATCAGTGCATGCTCAGTCACATGAGGTCAGTGCAT
>NW_020190785.1:0-76543 GCF_002263795.3 Bos taurus | reverse complement strand
CAGTGCTATGAATAAGCAGGTAAGGTCAGTCATGATGCGTCCTATCATGCAAAATCCTTTCACGTCTAGTGTATGATATCCAATTATCAGTGCATGTGCAGTCGTGATCAGTGCACTGATAGCGACGTGATATTGCATTATCAGTCATGTGGATATTGTGCATGTGCGTCACGTTATCAGTGATTGATAGCCACGTGATCAGCGCATGATCAGTCCGTGAGCAGTGTATGACCAGCCACGTTATCAGTGCATGATAGGAAGGTGATCATTGCATGATCAGTCACGTGATCATTGCATGGTCAGTTACGTGATGAGTGAATGATAGCCAGGTGATCAGTGCATGATCAGTCTCGTTGATCAGTGTATGACCAGCCACATGATCAGTGCAGGATAGCCACATAATTCGCGCCTGATAGCCAGGTGATCAGTGGATGACAAGTCACATGAACCGTGTATGATCAATCATGTGATCAGTGCATGCACTCTCACGTTATCAGTGCATGATAGCTACGTGATCAGTGCTTGATCAGTCACGTGATCAGTGTATGATTCCCACGTGATCAGTGCATGCATAGTCAAGTGATCAGTGAATGATAGCCATGTAATCAATGCATGATCAGTCACGTGATGAGTGTATGATCAGCCACGTGAACAGTGCGTTCTCAGTCACGTGATCAGGGCGCACTGATCTGGGTGATTCCTGTCTGCTCATCTGCTTGACAATTGCCAGCTGAGGTGCGTGATTCCCACCTGCTCGTCTGCTTGATAACTGCCAGCTGAGCTGCGTGATTCCTGCCTGCTCATCTGCTTGATAATTGCCAGCTGAGCTGTGTGATACCTGTCTGCTCATCTGCTTGATTATTGCCAGTTGAGCTCCGTGATTCCTGCCTGCTCATCGACTGAAAATTGCCAGCTGAGGCGTGTGATTCCTGCCTTCTCAGCTGCTTGATTATTGCCAGCTGTGCCGCATGATTCGTCACAGCTGAAGTCCATGATTATTGCCTGCTGATTGCATGATTC
Organism: Bos taurus; assembly: GCF_002263795.3. Classification (NCBI taxonomy): domain Eukaryota; kingdom Metazoa; phylum Chordata; class Mammalia; order Artiodactyla; family Bovidae; genus Bos; species Bos taurus. The sequence continues at coordinate 75,523 of NW_020190785.1, read as the reverse complement.
GTGCCTTCTCAGCTCTTTGATTATTGCCCTCCTGAGTCACATCCTCAGTGCATGATAGCCACGGATCAGCACATGATCAGTCACATGATCAGCGCCAATCAGACATGTGATCATTGCATGCTCAGTCCCGTGATAAGTTCATGATCAGCAACGTGGATTAGTGCATGATCGGCCACTTGATCAGTGTATGATCAGCCACGTGATCAGTGCACGATCAGTCACGTGATCAGTGTATGCGCAGTCACGTGATCAATGTATGATCAGCCAAGTGATCAGTGCATGATAGGCACGTGATCAGTGCATGATCAGTCACGTGATCAGTGCATGATCTGCCTGTGATCAGTGTATGATCATCCACTTGATCAGTGCATGCGCAGTCATGTGATCAATGCATGATAGTGACGTGATCTGTGCATGATCAGTCAGGCGATCAGTCCATGATCAGCCACGTGATCACTGAATGATAGCCACGTGACCAGTGCATGATCAGTCCTGTGATCACTGTATGATCAGCCACGTGAACAGTGCATGATAGCTACGTGATCAGTGCATGATCAGTCAAATGATCAGTGCATGATCAGCCACGTGATCAGTGCATGAATAGCCACCTGATCAGTGCATGATCCGTCACGTGATCAGTGCAAGATCTGCCATGTGATCAGTGTATGATATGCACGTGATCTGTGCATGCAGAGTTACGTGATCAGTGCAGTATAGCTATGTGATCAGTGCATGATCAGACACGGGATCAGTGCATGAGAGCCACGTGATCAGTGCATGATAAGTTACGTGAACTGTGTATGATCAGCCACTTGATCAGTGCATAATAACCACGTGATCAGTGCATGATCAGTCACGTGATCAGTGCGTACGCAGTCACGTGATCAGTGCATGATAGCTACGTGATCATTGCATGATCAGTCACATGTATAGATCATGATCAGCCACGTGATCAGTGCATGATAGCCACCTGATCAGTGCGTGATCAACACGTGATCAGTGCAATATCTGTCACGTGATCAGTGTATGGTCATCCATGTGATCATTGCATTCCCAGTCAAGTGATTATTGCATGATAGCGACTTGATAATTGCATGATCAGTCACGGGATCAGTGCACGATCAGTACCTCATCAGTGTATGAATAGCCACGGGATCAGTGCATAATAGCCACGTTATCAGTACATGATCAGTCACGTGATCAGTGCATACGCAGTCACATGATCAGTGCATGATAGCCACCTGATCAGTGCATGATCAGTCCCGTGATCAGTGCATAATCAGCTACGTGATCAGTGCAGCATAGCAAGGTGATCATTGCATGATCAGTCACGGGATAAGTACATGCAAAGTCACGTTATCAGTGAATGATAGCCACGTGATCAGTGCATGATCAGTCCTGTGATCAGTGTATGACCAGCCACGTTATCAGTGCATGATAGGAACGTGATCATTGCATGATCAGTCCCGTGATCAAGGTATGATCAGCCACGTGATCAGTGCTTGATCAGCCACGTGATCAGGGCATGATCAGTCACATGATCAGTGCATGATAGCTACGTGATCAGTGCATGATCAGTCCCGTGATCACGGTATGATCAGCCACGTGATCAGTGCTTGATCAGCCACGTGATCAGTGCATGATTGCCAAGAGATCAGTGCATGATAGCCACCTGATCAGTGCATGACGAGTCACTTGATCAGTGCAAGATCTGTCACGTGATCAGTGTATGATATCCACGTGATCAGTGCATGCACAGTCACGTGAAGAGTGCATTATAGCTATGTGATCGGTGCATGAGAGCCATGTGATCAGTGCATGATCAGTTACCTGATCAGTGTATGATCAGCAACGTGATCAGTGCATAATAGCCATGTTATCAGTGCATGTTCACTCACGTGATCAGTGCATACGCAGTCAGGTGATCAGTGCATGGTAGCTACGTGATCAGTGCATGATCAGCCAGGTGATCAGAGCATGAGAGACACCTGATCAGTGCATGATCAGTCCCGTGATCAGGGTATGATCAGCCACGTGATCAGTGCTTGATCAGCCACATGATCAGTGCATGATAGCCACGTGATCAGTGCATGATAGCCACCTGATCAGTGAATGATCAGTCACTTGATCAGTGCAGGATCTGTCACGTGATCAGTGTATGATATCCACGTGATCAGTGTATGATATCCACGTGATCAGTGCATGCGCAGTCACGTGAACAGTGCATTATAGCTACGTGATCAGTGCATGATCAGCCACCTGATCAGTGCATGAGAGCCATGTGATCAGTGCATGATCAGTTACCTGATTAGTGTATGATCAGCCACGTGATCAGTGCATAATAGCCATGTTATCAGTGCATGTTCAGTCACGTGATCAGTGCATACGCAGTCACGTGATCAGTGCATGATAGCTACGTGATCAGTGCATGATCAGTCAAAAGTTCAGTGCATGATCAGCCTCCTGATCAGTGCATGAGAGCCACGTGATCAGTGCATTCAGTTACGTGATCAGTGCATGCGCAGACAAGTGATCAATGCATGCGCAGTCACGTGAACTGTGCCTTATAGCTACGTGATCAGTGCAGGATCAGCCACGTTATCAGTGCATGAGAGCCACGTGATCAGTGCATGATCAGTTACCTGATCAGTGTATGATCAGCCACGTTATCAGTGCATAATAGCCATGTTATTAGTGCATACGTAGTCACGTGATCAGTGCATGATAGCTACGTGACCAGTGCATGATCAGTCACATGATCAGTGAATGATCATTCACTTGATCAGTGCATGATAGCTACGTGATCAGTGCATGATCAGTCCCGTGATCAGGGTATGATCAGCCACGTGATCAATGCTTGATCAGCCACGTGATCAGTGCATGATAGCCACGTGATCAGTGCATGATAGCCACCTGATCAGTGCATGATCAGTCACTTGATCAGTGCAAGATCTGTCATGTGATAAGTGTATGATATCCACGTGATCAGTGCATGTGCCAGTCACGTGAACAGTGCATTATAGCTACGTGATCAGTGCATGATCAGCCACGTGATCAGTGCATGAGAGCCATGTGATCAGTGCATGATCAGTTACCTGATCAGTGTATGATCAGCCATGTGATCAGTGCATAATAGCCATGTTATCAGTGCATGTTCAGTCACGTGATCCGTGCATACGCAGTCACGTGATCAGTGCATAATAGCTACGTGATCAGTGCATGATCAGTCAAAAGTTCAATGCATATTCAGCCTCGTGATCAGTGCATGACAGTCACGTGATCAGTGCATACAGTTACGTGATCAGTGCATGCCCAGTCAAGAGATCAGTGCATGATAGCCACGTGATCAGTGCATGATAGCCAAGTGATCAGTGCATGATAGCCACCTGATCAGTGCAAGATCTGTCACGTGATCAGTGCAAGATCTGTCACGTGATCAGTGTATGATATCCACGTGATCAGTGCATGCACACTCATGTGATCAGTGCATTGTAGCTTCGTGCTCAGTGCAGGATCAGCCACGTGATCAGTGCATGAGAGCCAACTGATCAGTGCATGATCAGTCACATGATCAGTGCATGATTATTGACGTGTTCAGTGCGTGAGAGCCATGTGATCAGTGCATGATAAGCAGGTAAGCAGTGCATGATGCGTCACATGATCAGTGCAAAATCTTTCACGTCTAAGTGTATGATCATCCACATTATCAGTGCATGTGCAGTCAAGTGATCAGTGCATGATAGCGACGTGATCATTGCATTATCAGTCACGGGATATGTGCATGTGCAGTCACGTTATCAGTGATTGATAGCCACGTGATCAGCGCATGATCAGTCCCGTGAGCAGTGTATGACCAGCCACGTTATCAGTGCATGATAGGAAGGTGATCATTGCATGATCAGTCACGTGATCATTGCATGGTCAGTTACGTGATGAGTGCATGATAGCCAGGTGATCAGTGCATGATCAGTCTCGTGATCAGTGTATGACCAGCCACATGATCAGTGCAGGATAGCCACATAATTCGCGCCTGATAGCCAGGTGATCAGTGGATGACAAGTCACGTGAACCGTGTATGATCAATCATGTGATCAGTGCATGCACTCTCACGTTATCAGTGCATGATAGCTACGTGATCAGTGCTTGATCAGTCACGTGATCAGTGTATGATTCCCACGTGATCAGTGCATGCATAGTCAAGTGATCAGTGAATGATAGCCATGTAATCAATGCATGATCAGTCACGTGATGAGTGTATGATCAGCCACGTGAACAGTGCGTTCTCAGTCACGTGATCAGGGCGCACTGATCTGGGTGATTCCTGTCTGCTCATCTGCTTGACAATTGCCAGCTGAGGTGCGTGATTCCCACCTGCTCGTCTGCTTGATAACTGCCAGCTGAGCTGCGTGATTCCTGCCTGCTCATCTGCTTGATAATTGCCAGCTGAGCTGTGTGATACCTGTCTGCTCATCTGCTTGATTATTGCCAGTTGAGCTCCGTGATTCCTGCCTGCTCATCGACTTGAAAATTGCCAGCTGAGGCGTGTGATTCCTGCCTTCTCAGCTGCTTGATTATTGCCAGCTGTGCCGCATGATTCGTCACAGCTGAAGTCCATGATTATTGCCTGCTGATTGCATGATTCGTGCCTTCTCAGCTCTTTGATTATTGCCTCCTGAGTCACATCCTCAGTGCATGATAGCCACGGGATCAGCACATGATCAGTCACATGATCAGCGCCAATCAGACATGTGATCATTGCATGCTCAGTCCCGTGATAAGTTCATGATCAGCAACGTGATTAGTGCATGATCGGCCACTTGATCAGTGTATGATCAGCCACGTGATCAGTGCACGATCAGTCACGTGATCAGTGTATGCGCAGTCACGTGATCAATGTATGATCAGCCAAGTGATCAGTGCATGATAGGCACGTGATCAGTGCATGATCAGTCACGTGATCAGTGCATGATCTGCCCTGTGATCAGTGTATGATCATCCACTTGATCAGTGCATGCGCAGTCATGTGATCAATGCATGATAGTGACGTGATCTGTGCATGATCAGTCAGGCGATCAGTCCATGATCAGCCACGTGATCACTGAATGATAGCCACGTGACCAGTGCATGATCAGTCCTGTGATCACTGTATGATCAGCCACGTGAACAGTGCATGATAGCTACGTGATCAGTGCATGATCAGTCAAATGATCAGTGCATGATCAGCCACGTGATCAGTGCATGATAGCCACCTGATCAGTGCATGATCCGTCACGTGATCAGTGCAAGATCTGCCATGTGATCAGTGTATGATATGCACGTGATCTGTGCATGCAGAGTTACGTGATCAGTGCAGTATAGCTATGTGATCAGTGCATGATCAGACACGGGATCAGTGCATGAGAGCCACGTGATCAGTGCATGATAAGTTACGTGAACTGTGTATGATCAGCCACTTGATCAGTGCATAATAACCACGTGATCAGTGCATGATCAGTCACGTGATCAGTGCGTACGCAGTCACGTGATCAGTGCATGATAGCTACGTGATCATTGCATGATCAGTCACATGTATAGATCATGATCAGCCACGTGATCAGTGCATGATAGCCACCTGATCAGTGCGTGATCAACACGTGATCAGTGCAATATCTGTCACGTGATCAGTGTATGGTCATCCATGTGATCATTGCATTCCCAGTCAAGTGATTATTGCATGATAGCGACTTGATAATTGCATGATCAGTCACGGGATCAGTGCACGATCAGTACCTCATCAGTGTATGAATAGCCACGGGATCAGTGCATAATAGCCACGTTATCAGTACATGATCAGTCACGTGATCAGTGCATACGCAGTCACATGATCAGTGCATGATAGCCACCTGATCAGTGCATGATCAGTCCCGTGATCAGTGCATAATCAGCTACGTGATCAGTGCAGCATAGCAAGGTGATCATTGCATGATCAGTCACGGGATAAGTACATGCGAAGTCACGTTATCAGTGAATGATAGCCACGTGATCAGTGCATGATCAGTCCTGTGATCAGTGTATGACCAGCCACGTTATCAGTGCATGATAGGAACGTGATCATTGCATGATCAGTCCCGTGATCAAGGTATGATCAGCCACGTGATCAGTGCTTGATCAGCCACGTGAACAGGGCATGATAGCTACGTGATCAGTGCATGATCAGTCACATGATCAGTGCATGATAGCTACGTGATCAGTGCATGATCAGTCCCGTGATCACGGTATGATCAGCCACGTGATCAGTGCTTGATCAGCCACGTGATCAGTGCATGATTGCCAAGAGATCAGTGCATGATAGCCACCTGATCAGTGCATGACGAGTCACTTGATCAGTGCAAGATCTGTCACGTGATCAGTGTATGATATCCACGTGATCAGTGCATGCACAGTCACGTGAAGAGTGCATTATAGCTATGTGATCGGTGCATGAGAGCCATGTGATCAGTGCATGATCAGTTACCTGATCAGTGTATGATCAGCAACGTGATCAGTGCATAATAGCCATGTTATCAGTGCATGTTCACTCACGTGATCAGTGCATACGCAGTCAGGTGATCAGTGCATGGTAGCTACGTGATCAGTGCATGATCAGCCAGGTGATCAGAGCATGAGAGACACCTGATCAGTGCATGATCAGTCCCGTGATCAGGGTATGATCAGCCACGTGATCAGTGCTTGATCAGCCACATGATCAGTGCATGATAGCCACGTGATCAGTGCATGATAGCCACCTGATCAGTGAATGATCAGTCACTTGATCAGTGCAGGATCTGTCACGTGATCAGTGTATGATATCCACGTGATCAGTGTATGATATCCACGTGATCAGTGCATGCGCAGTCACGTGAACAGTGCATTATAGCTACGTGATCAGTGCATGATCAGCCACCTGATCAGTGCATGAGAGCCATGTGATCAGTGCATGATCAGTTACCTGATTAGTGTATGATCAGCCACGTGATCAGTGCATAATAGCCATGTTATCAGTGCATGTTCAGTCACGTGATCAGTGCATACGCAGTCACGTGATCAGTGCATGATAGCTACGTGATCAGTGCATGATCAGTCAAAAGTTCAGTGCATGATCAGCCTCCTGATCAGTGCATGAGAGCCACGTGATCAGTGCATTCAGTTACGTGATCAGTGCATGCGCAGACAAGTGATCAATGCATGCGCAGTCACGTGAACTGTGCCTTATAGCTACGTGATCAGTGCAGGATCAGCCACGTTATCAGTGCATGAGAGCCACGTGATCAGTGCATGATCAGTTACCTGATCAGTGTATGATCAGCCACGTTATCAGTGCATAATAGCCATGTTATTAGTGCATACGTAGTCACGTGATCAGTGCATGATAGCTACGTGACCAGTGCATGATCAGTCACATGATCAGTGAATGATCATTCACTTGATCAGTGCATGATAGCTACGTGATCAGTGCATGATCAGTCCCGTGATCAGGGTATGATCAGCCACGTGATCAATGCTTGATCAGCCACGTGATCAGTGCATGATAGCCACGTGATCAGTGCATGATAGCCACCTGATCAGTGCATGATCAGTCACTTGATCAGTGCAAGATCTGTCATGTGATAAGTGTATGATATCCACGTGATCAGTGCATGTGCAGTCACGTGAACAGTGCATTATAGCTACGTGATCAGTGCATGATCAGCCACGTGATCAGTGCATGAGAGCCATGTGATCAGTGCATGATCAGTTACCTGATCAGTGTATGATCAGCCATGTGATCAGTGCATAATAGCCATGTTATCAGTGCATGTTCAGTCACGTGATCCGTGCATACGCAGTCACGTGATCAGTGCATAATAGCTACGTGATCAGTGCATGATCAGTCAAAAGTTCAATGCATATTCAGCCTCGTGATCAGTGCATGACAGTCACGTGATCAGTGCATACAGTTACGTGATCAGTGCATGCCCAGTCAAGAGATCAGTGCATGATAGCCACGTGATCAGTGCATGATAGCCAAGTGATCAGTGCATGATAGCCACCTGATCAGTGCAAGATCTGTCACGTGATCAGTGCAAGATCTGTCACGTGATCAGTGTATGATATCCACGTGATCAGTGCATGCACACTCATGTGATCAGTGCATTGTAGCTTCGTGCTCAGTGCAGGATCAGCCACGTGATCAGTGCATGAGAGCCAACTGATCAGTGCATGATCAGTCACATGATCAGTGCATGATTATTGACGTGTTCAGTGCGTGAGAGCCATGTGATCAGTGCATGATAAGCAGGTAAGCAGTGCATGATGCGTCACATGATCAGTGCAAAATCTTTCACGTCTAAGTGTATGATCATCCACATTATCAGTGCATGTGCAGTCAAGTGATCAGTGCATGATAGCGACGTGATCATTGCATTATCAGTCACGGGATATGTGCATGTGCAGTCACGTTATCAGTGATTGATAGCCACGTGATCAGCGCATGATCAGTCCCATGAGCAGTGTATGACCAGCCACGTTATCAGTGCATGATAGGAAGGTGATCATTGCATGATCAGTCACGTGATCATTGCATGGTCAGTTACGTGATGAGTGCATGATAGCCAGGTGATCAGTGCATGATCAGTCTCGTGATCAGTGTATGACCAGCCACATGATCAGTGCAGGATAGCCACATAATTCCCGCCTGATAGCCAGGTGATCAGTGGATGACAAGTCACGTGAACCGTGTATGATCAATCATGTGATCAGTGCATGCACTCTCACGTTATCAGTGCATGATAGCTACGTGATCAGTGCTTGATCAGTCACGTGATCAGTGTATGATTCCCACGTGATCAGTGCATGCATAGTCAAGTGATCAGTGAATGATAGCCATGTAATCAATGCATGATCAGTCACGTGATGAGTGTATGATCAGCCACGTGAACAGTGCGTTCTCAGTCACGTGATCAGGGCGCACTGATCTGGGTGATTCCTGTCTGCTCATCTGCTTGACAATTGCCAGCTGAGGTGCGTGATTCCCACCTGCTCGTCTGCTTGATAACTGCCAGCTGAGCTGCGTGATTCCTGCCTGCTCATCTGCTTGATAATTGCCAGCTGAGCTGTGTGATACCTGTCTGCTCATCTGCTTGATTATTGCCAGTTGAGCTCCGTGATTCCTGCCTGCTCATCGACTTGAAAATTGCCAGCTGAGGCGTGTGATTCCTGCCTTCTCAGCTGCTTGATTATTGCCAGCTGTGCCGCATGATTCGTCACAGCTGAAGTCCATGATTATTGCCTGCTGATTGCATGATTCGTGCCTTCTCAGCTCTTTGATTATTGCCTCCTGAGTCACATCCTCAGTGCATGATAGCCACGGGATCAGCACATGATCAGTCACATGATCAGCGCCAATCAGACATGTGATCATTGCATGCTCAGTCCCGTGATAAGTTCATGATCAGCAACGTGATTAGTGCATGATCGGCCACTTGATCAGTGTATGATCAGCCACGTGATCAGTGCACGATCAGTCACGTGATCAGTGTATGCGCAGTCACGTGATCAATGTATGATCAGCCAAGTGATCAGTGCATGATAGGCACGTGATCAGTGCATGATCAGTCACGTGATCAGTGCATGATCTGCCCTGTGATCAGTGTATGATCATCCACTTGATCAGTGCATGCGCAGTCATGTGATCAATGCATGATAGTGACGTGATCTGTGCATGATCAGTCAGGCGATCAGTCCATGATCAGCCACGTGATCACTGAATGATAGCCACGTGACCAGTGCATGATCAGTCCTGTGATCACTGTATGATCAGCCACGTGAACAGTGCATGATAGCTACGTGATCAGTGCATGATCAGTCAAATGATCAGTGCATGATCCGTCACGTGATCAGTGCAAGATCTGCCATGTGATCAGTGTATGATATGCACGTGATCTGTGCATGCAGAGTTACGTGATCAGTGCAGTATAGCTATGTGATCAGTGCATGATCAGACACGGGATCAGTGCATGAGAGCCACGTGATCAGTGCATGATAAGTTACATGAACTGTGTATGATCAGCCACTTGATCAGTGCATAATAACCACGTGATCAGTGCATGATCAGTCACGTGATCAGTGCGTACGCAGTCACGTGATCAGTGCATGATAGCTACGTGATCATTGCATGATCAGTCACATGTATAGATCATGATCAGCCACGTGATCAGTGCATGATAGCCACCTGATCAGTGCGTGATCAACACGTGATCAGTGCAATATCTGTCACGTGATCAGTGTATGGTCATCCATGTGATCATTGCATTCCCAGTCAAGTGATTATTGCATGATAGCGACTTGATAATTGCATGATCAGTCACGGGATCAGTGCACGATCAGTACCTCATCAGTGTATGAATAGCCACGGGATCAGTGCATAATAGCCACGTTATCAGTACATGATCAGTCACGTGATCAGTGCATACGCAGTCACATGATCAGTGCATGATAGCCACCTGATCAGTGCATGATCAGTCCCGTGATCAGTGCATAATCAGCTACGTGATCAGTGCAGCATAGCAAGGTGATCATTGCATGATCAGTCACGGGATAAGTACATGCGAAGTCACGTTATCAGTGAATGATAGCCACGTGATCAGTGCATGATCAGTCCTGTGATCAGTGTATGACCAGCCACGTTATCAGTGCATGATAGGAACGTGATCATTGCATGATCAGTCCCGTGATCAAGGTATGATCAGCCACGTGATCAGTGCTTGATCAGCCACGTGAACAGGGCATGATAGCTACGTGATCAGTGCATGATCAGTCACATGATCAGTGCATGATAGCTACGTGATCAGTGCATGATCAGTCCCGTGATCACGGTATGATCAGCCACGTGATCAGTGCTTGATCAGCCACGTGATCAGTGCATGATTGCCAAGAGATCAGTGCATGATAGCCACCTGATCAGTGCATGACGAGTCACTTGATCAGTGCAAGATCTGTCACGTGATCAGTGTATGATATCCACGTGATCAGTGCATGCACAGTCACGTGAAGAGTGCATTATAGCTATGTGATCGGTGCATGAGAGCCATGTGATCAGTGCATGATCAGTTACCTGATCAGTGTATGATCAGCAACGTGATCAGTGCATAATAGCCATGTTATCAGTGCATGTTCACTCACGTGATCAGTGCATACACAGTCAGGTGATCAGTGCATGGTAGCTACGTGATCAGTGCATGATCAGCCAGGTGATCAGAGCATGAGAGACACCTGATCAGTGCATGATCAGTCCCGTGATCAGGGTATGATCAGCCACGTGATCAGTGCTTGATCAGCCACATGATCAGTGCATGATAGCCACGTGATCAGTGCATGATAGCCACCTGATCAGTGAATGATCAGTCACTTGATCAGTGCAGGATCTGTCACGTGATCAGTGTATGATATCCACGTGATCAGTGTATGATATCCACGTGATCAGTGCATGCGCAGTCACGTGAACAGTGCATTATAGCTACGTGATCAGTGCATGATCAGCCACCTGATCAGTGCATGAGAGCCATGTGATCAGTGCATGATCAGTTACCTGATTAGTGTATGATCAGCCACGTGATCAGTGCATAATAGCCATGTTATCAGTGCATGTTCAGTCACGTGATCAGTGCATACGCAGTCACGTGATCAGTGCATGATAGCTACGTGATCAGTGCATGATCAGTCAAAAGTTCAGTGCATGATCAGCCTCCTGATCAGTGCATGAGAGCCACGTGATCAGTGCATTCAGTTACGTGATCAGTGCATGCGCAGACAAGTGATCAATGCATGCGCAGTCACGTGAACTGTGCCTTATAGCTACGTGATCAGTGCAGGATCAGCCACGTTATCAGTGCATGAGAGCCACGTGATCAGTGCATGATCAGTTACCTGATCAGTGTATGATCAGCCACGTTATCAGTGCATAATAGCCATGTTATTAGTGCATACGTAGTCACGTGATCAGTGCATGATAGCTACGTGACCAGTGCATGATCAGTCACATGATCAGTGAATGATCATTCACTTGATCAGTGCATGATAGCTACGTGATCAGTGCATGATCAGTCCCGTGATCAGGGTATGATCAGCCACGTGATCAATGCTTGATCAGCCACGTGATCAGTGCATGATAGCCACGTGATCAGTGCATGATAGCCACCTGATCAGTGCATGATCAGTCACTTGATCAGTGCAAGATCTGTCATGTGATAAGTGTATGATATCCACGTGATCAGTGCATGTGCAGTCACGTGAACAGTGCATTATAGCTACGTGATCAGTGCATGATCAGCCACGTGATCAGTGCATGAGAGCCATGTGATCAGTGCATGATCAGTTACCTGATCAGTGTATGATCAGCCATGTGATCAGTGCATAATAGCCATGTTATCAGTGCATGTTCAGTCACGTGATCCGTGCATACGCAGTCACGTGATCAGTGCATAATAGCTACGTGATCAGTGCATGATCAGTCAAAAGTTCAATGCATATTCAGCCTCGTGATCAGTGCATGACAGTCACGTGATCAGTGCATACAGTTACGTGATCAGTGCATGCCCAGTCAAGAGATCAGTGCATGATAGCCACGTGATCAGTGCATGATAGCCAAGTGATCAGTGCATGATAGCCACCTGATCAGTGCAAGATCTGTCACGTGATCAGTGCAAGATCTGTCACGTGATCAGTGTATGATATCCACGTGATCAGTGCATGCACACTCATGTGATCAGTGCATTGTAGCTTCGTGCTCAGTGCAGGATCAGCCACGTGATCAGTGCATGAGAGCCAACTGATCAGTGCATGATCAGTCACATGATCAGTGCATGATTATTGACGTGTTCAGTGCGTGAGAGCCATGTGATCAGTGCATGATAAGCAGGTAAGCAGTGCATGATGCGTCACATGATCAGTGCAAAATCTTTCACGTCTAAGTGTATGATCATCCACATTATCAGTGCATGTGCAGTCAAGTGATCAGTGCATGATAGCGACGTGATCATTGCATTATCAGTCACGGGATATGTGCATGTGCAGTCACGTTATCAGTGATTGATAGCCACGTGATCAGCGCATGATCAGTCCCGTGAGCAGTGTATGACCAGCCACGTTATCAGTGCATGATAGGAAGGTGATCATTGCATGATCAGTCACGTGATCATTGCATGGTCAGTTACGTGATGAGTGCATGATAGCCAGGTGATCAGTGCATGATCAGTCTCGTGATCAGTGTATGACCAGCCACATGATCAGTGCAGGATAGCCACATAATTCCCGCCTGATAGCCAGGTGATCAGTGGATGACAAGTCACGTGAACCGTGTATGATCAATCATGTGATCAGTGCATGCACTCTCACGTTATCAGTGCATGATAGCTACGTGATCAGTGCTTGATCAGTCACGTGATCAGTGTATGATTCCCACGTGATCAGTGCATGCATAGTCAAGTGATCAGTGAATGATAGCCATGTAATCAATGCATGATCAGTCACGTGATGAGTGTATGATCAGCCACGTGAACAGTGCGTTCTCAGTCACGTGATCAGGGCGCACTGATCTGGGTGATTCCTGTCTGCTCATCTGCTTGACAATTGCCAGCTGAGGTGCGTGATTCCCACCTGCTCGTCTGCTTGATAACTGCCAGCTGAGCTGCGTGATTCCTGCCTGCTCATCTGCTTGATAATTGCCAGCTGAGCTGTGTGATACCTGTCTGCTCATCTGCTTGATTATTGCCAGTTGAGCTCCGTGATTCCTGCCTGCTCATCGACTTGAAAATTGCCAGCTGAGGCGTGTGATTCCTGCCTTCTCAGCTGCTTGATTATTGCCAGCTGTGCCGCATGATTCGTCACAGCTGAAGTCCATGATTATTGCCTGCTGATTGCATGATTCGTGCCTTCTCAGCTCTTTGATTATTGCCTCCTGAGTCACATCCTCAGTGCATGATAGCCACGGGATCAGCACATGATCAGTCACATGATCAGCGCCAATCAGACATGTGATCATTGCATGCTCAGTCCCGTGATAAGTTCATGATCAGCAACGTGATTAGTGCATGATCGGCCACTTGATCAGTGTATGATCAGCCACGTGATCAGTGCACGATCAGTCACGTGATCAGTGTATGCGCAGTCACGTGATCAATGTATGATCAGCCAAGTGATCAGTGCATGATAGGCACGTGATCAGTGCATGATCAGTCACGTGATCAGTGCATGATCTGCCCTGTGATCAGTGTATGATCATCCACTTGATCAGTGCATGCGCAGTCATGTGATCAATGCATGATAGTGACGTGATCTGTGCATGATCAGTCAGGCGATCAGTCCATGATCAGCCACGTGATCACTGAATGATAGCCACGTGACCAGTGCATGATCAGTCCTGTGATCACTGTATGATCAGCCACGTGAACAGTGCATGATAGCTACGTGATCAGTGCATGATCAGTCAAATGATCAGTGCATGATCAGCCACGTGATCAGTGCATGATAGCCACCTGATCAGTGCATGATCCGTCACGTGATCAGTGCAAGATCTGCCATGTGATCAGTGTATGATATGCACATGATCTGTGCATGCAGAGTTACGTGATCAGTGCAGTATAGCTATGTGATCAGTGCATGATCAGACACGGGATCAGTGCATGAGAGCCACGTGATCAGTGCATGATAAGTTACGTGAACTGTGTATGATCAGCCACTTGATCAGTGCATGCGCAGTCATGTGATCAATGCATGATAGTGACGTGATCTGTGCATGATCAGTCAGGCGATCAGTCCATGATCAGCCACGTGATCACTGAATGATAGCCACGTGACCAGTGCATGATCAGTCCTGTGATCACTGTATGATCAGCCACGTGAACAGTGCATGATAGCTACGTGATCAGTGCATGATCAGTCAAATGATCAGTGCATGATCCGTCACGTGATCAGTGCAAGATCTGCCATGTGAACAGTGTATGATATGCACGTGATCTGTGCATGCAGAGTTACGTGATCAGTGCAGTATAGCTATGTGATCAGTGCATGATCAGACACGGGATCAGTGCATGAGAGCCACGTGATCAGTGCATGATAAGTTACATGAACTGTGTATGATCAGCCACTTGATCAGTGCATAATAACCACGTGATCAGTGCATGATCAGTCACGTGATCAGTGCGTACGCAGTCACGTGATCAGTGCATGATAGCTACGTGATCATTGCATGATCAGTCACATGTATAGATCATGATCAGCCACGTGATCAGTGCATGATAGCCACCTGATCAGTGCGTGATCAACACGTGATCAGTGCAATATCTGTCACGTGATCAGTGTATGGTCATCCATGTGATCATTGCATTCCCAGTCAAGTGATTATTGCATGATAGCGACTTGATAATTGCATGATCAGTCACGGGATCAGTGCACGATCAGTACCTCATCAGTGTATGAATAGCCACGGGATCAGTGCATAATAGCCACGTTATCAGTACATGATCAGTCACGTGATCAGTGCATACGCAGTCACATGATCAGTGCATGATAGCCACCTGATCAGTGCATGATCAGTCCCGTGATCAGTGCATAATCAGCTACGTGATCAGTGCAGCATAGCAAGGTGATCATTGCATGATCAGTCACGGGATAAGTACATGCGAAGTCACGTTATCAGTGAATGATAGCCACGTGATCAGTGCATGATCAGTCCTGTGATCAGTGTATGACCAGCCACGTTATCAGTGCATGATAGGAACGTGATCATTGCATGATCAGTCCCGTGATCAAGGTATGATCAGCCACGTGATCAGTGCTTGATCAGCCACGTGAACAGGGCATGATAGCTACGTGATCAGTGCATGATCAGTCACATGATCAGTGCATGATAGCTACGTGATCAGTGCATGATCAGTCCCGTGATCACGGTATGATCAGCCACGTGATCAGTGCTTGATCAGCCACGTGATCAGTGCATGATTGCCAAGAGATCAGTGCATGATAGCCACCTGATCAGTGCATGACGAGTCACTTGATCAGTGCAAGATCTGTCACGTGATCAGTGTATGATATCCACGTGATCAGTGCATGCACAGTCACGTGAAGAGTGCATTATAGCTATGTGATCGGTGCATGAGAGCCATGTGATCAGTGCATGATCAGTTACCTGATCAGTGTATGATCAGCAACGTGATCAGTGCATAATAGCCATGTTATCAGTGCATGTTCACTCACGTGATCAGTGCATACACAGTCAGGTGATCAGTGCATGGTAGCTACGTGATCAGTGCATGATCAGCCAGGTGATCAGAGCATGAGAGACACCTGATCAGTGCATGATCAGTCCCGTGATCAGGGTATGATCAGCCACGTGATCAGTGCTTGATCAGCCACATGATCAGTGCATGATAGCCACGTGATCAGTGCATGATAGCCACCTGATCAGTGAATGATCAGTCACTTGATCAGTGCAGGATCTGTCACGTGATCAGTGTATGATATCCACGTGATCAGTGTATGATATCCACGTGATCAGTGCATGCGCAGTCACGTGAACAGTGCATTATAGCTACGTGATCAGTGCATGATCAGCCACCTGATCAGTGCATGAGAGCCATGTGATCAGTGCATGATCAGTTACCTGATTAGTGTATGATCAGCCACGTGATCAGTGCATAATAGCCATGTTATCAGTGCATGTTCAGTCACGTGATCAGTGCATACGCAGTCACGTGATCAGTGCATGATAGCTACGTGATCAGTGCATGATCAGTCAAAAGTTCAGTGCATGATCAGCCTCCTGATCAGTGCATGAGAGCCACGTGATCAGTGCATTCAGTTACGTGATCAGTGCATGCGCAGACAAGTGATCAATGCATGCGCAGTCACGTGAACTGTGCCTTATAGCTACGTGATCAGTGCAGGATCAGCCACGTTATCAGTGCATGAGAGCCACGTGATCAGTGCATGATCAGTTACCTGATCAGTGTATGATCAGCCACGTTATCAGTGCATAATAGCCATGTTATTAGTGCATACGTAGTCACGTGATCAGTGCATGATAGCTACGTGACCAGTGCATGATCAGTCACATGATCAGTGAATGATCATTCACTTGATCAGTGCATGATAGCTACGTGATCAGTGCATGATCAGTCCCGTGATCAGGGTATGATCAGCCACGTGATCAATGCTTGATCAGCCACGTGATCAGTGCATGATAGCCACGTGATCAGTGCATGATAGCCACCTGATCAGTGCATGATCAGTCACTTGATCAGTGCAAGATCTGTCATGTGATAAGTGTATGATATCCACGTGATCAGTGCATGTGCAGTCACGTGAACAGTGCATTATAGCTACGTGATCAGTGCATGATCAGCCACGTGATCAGTGCATGAGAGCCATGTGATCAGTGCATGATCAGTTACCTGATCAGTGTATGATCAGCCATGTGATCAGTGCATAATAGCCATGTTATCAGTGCATGTTCAGTCACGTGATCCGTGCATACGCAGTCACGTGATCAGTGCATAATAGCTACGTGATCAGTGCATGATCAGTCAAAAGTTCAATGCATATTCAGCCTCGTGATCAGTGCATGACAGTCACGTGATCAGTGCATACAGTTACGTGATCAGTGCATGCCCAGTCAAGAGATCAGTGCATGATAGCCACGTGATCAGTGCATGATAGCCAAGTGATCAGTGCATGATAGCCACCTGATCAGTGCAAGATCTGTCACGTGATCAGTGCAAGATCTGTCACGTGATCAGTGTATGATATCCACGTGATCAGTGCATGCACACTCATGTGATCAGTGCATTGTAGCTTCGTGCTCAGTGCAGGATCAGCCACGTGATCAGTGCATGAGAGCCAACTGATCAGTGCATGATCAGTCACATGATCAGTGCATGATTATTGACGTGTTCAGTGCGTGAGAGCCATGTGATCAGTGCATGATAAGCAGGTAAGCAGTGCATGATGCGTCACATGATCAGTGCAAAATCTTTCACGTCTAAGTGTATGATCATCCACATTATCAGTGCATGTGCAGTCAAGTGATCAGTGCATGATAGCGACGTGATCATTGCATTATCAGTCACGGGATATGTGCATGTGCAGTCACGTTATCAGTGATTGATAGCCACGTGATCAGCGCATGATCAGTCCCGTGAGCAGTGTATGACCAGCCACGTTATCAGTGCATGATAGGAAGGTGATCATTGCATGATCAGTCACGTGATCATTGCATGGTCAGTTACGTGATGAGTGCATGATAGCCAGGTGATCAGTGCATGATCAGTCTCGTGATCAGTGTATGACCAGCCACATGATCAGTGCAGGATAGCCACATAATTCGCGCCTGATAGCCAGGTGATCAGTGGATGACAAGTCACGTGAACCGTGTATGATCAATCATGTGATCAGTGCATGCACTCTCACGTTATCAGTGCATGATAGCTACGTGATCAGTGCTTGATCAGTCACGTGATCAGTGTATGATTCCCACGTGATCAGTGCATGCATAGTCAAGTGATCAGTGAATGATAGCCATGTAATCAATGCATGATCAGTCACGTGATGAGTGTATGATCAGCCACGTGAACAGTGCGTTCTCAGTCACGTGATCAGGGCGCACTGATCTGGGTGATTCCTGTCTGCTCATCTGCTTGACAATTGCCAGCTGAG
Organism: Bos taurus; assembly: GCF_002263795.3. Taxonomy (NCBI): domain Eukaryota; kingdom Metazoa; phylum Chordata; class Mammalia; order Artiodactyla; family Bovidae; genus Bos; species Bos taurus. The sequence goes on along the minus strand of NW_020190785.1, from coordinate 56,818 downwards.
GTGCGTGATTCCCACCTGCTCGTCTGCTTGATAACTGCCAGCTGAGCTGCGTGATTCCTGCCTGCTCATCTGCTTGATAATTGCCAGCTGAGCTGTGTGATACCTGTCTGCTCATCTGCTTGATTATTGCCAGTTGAGCTCCGTGATTCCTGCCTGCTCATCGACTTGAAAATTGCCAGCTGAGGCGTGTGATTCCTGCCTTCTCAGCTGCTTGATTATTGCCAGCTGTGCCGCATGATTCGTCACAGCTGAAGTCCATGATTATTGCCTGCTGATTGCATGATTCGTGCCTTCTCAGCTCTTTGATTATTGCCTCCTGAGTCACATCCTCAGTGCATGATAGCCACGGGATCAGCACATGATCAGTCACATGATCAGCGCCAATCAGACATGTGATCATTGCATGCTCAGTCCCGTGATAAGTTCATGATCAGCAACGTGATTAGTGCATGATCGGCCACTTGATCAGTGTATGATCAGCCACGTGATCAGTGCACGATCAGTCACGTGATCAGTGTATGCGCAGTCACGTGATCAATGTATGATCAGCCAAGTGATCAGTGCATGATAGGCACGTGATCAGTGCATGATCAGTCACGTGATCAGTGCATGATCTGCCCTGTGATCAGTGTATGATCATCCACTTGATCAGTGCATGCGCAGTCATGTGATCAATGCATGATAGTGACGTGATCTGTGCATGATCAGTCAGGCGATCAGTCCATGATCAGCCACGTGATCACTGAATGATAGCCACGTGACCAGTGCATGATCAGTCCTGTGATCACTGTATGATCAGCCACGTGAACAGTGCATGATAGCTACGTGATCAGTGCATGATCAGTCAAATGATCAGTGCATGATCAGCGACGTGATCAGTGCATGATAGCCACCTGATCAGTGCATGATCCGTCACGTGATCAGTGCAAGATCTGCCATGTGATCAGTGTATGATATGCACATGATCTGTGCATGCAGAGTTACGTGATCAGTGCAGTATAGCTATGTGATCAGTGCATGATCAGACACGGGATCAGTGCATGAGAGCCACGTGATCAGTGCATGATAAGTTACGTGAACTGTGTATGATCAGCCACTTGATCAGTGCATAATAACCACGTGATCAGTGCATGATCAGTCACGTGATCAGTGCATGATAGCTACGTGATCATTGCATGATCAGTCACATGTATAGATCATGATCAGCCACGTGATCAGTGCATGATAGCCACCTGATCAGTGCGTGATCAACACGTGATCAGTGCAATATCTGTCACGTGATCAGTGTATGGTCATCCATGTGATCATTGCATTCCCAGTCAAGTGATTATTGCATGATAGCGACTTGATAATTGCATGATCAGTCACGGGATCAGTGCACGATCAGTACCTCATCAGTGTATGAATAGCCACGGGATCAGTGCATAATAGCCACGTTATCAGTACATGATCAGTCACGTGATCAGTGCATACGCAGTCACATGATCAGTGCATGATAGCCACCTGATCAGTGCATGATCAGTCCCGTGATCAGTGCATAATCAGCTACGTGATCAGTGCAGCATAGCAAGGTGATCATTGCATGATCAGTCACGGGATAAGTACATGCGAAGTCACGTTATCAGTGAATGATAGCCACGTGATCAGTGCATGATCAGTCCTGTGATCAGTGTATGACCAGCCACGTTATCAGTGCATGATAGGAAGGTGATCATTGCATGATCAGTCCCGTGATCAAGGTATGATCAGCCACGTGATCAGTGCTTGATCAGCCACGTGATCAGTGCATGATCAGTCACATGATCAGTGCATGATAGCTACGTGATCAGTGCATGATCAGTCCCGTGATCACGGTATGATCAGCCACGTGATCAGTGCTTGATCAGCCACGTGATCAGTGCATGATTGCCAAGAGATCAGTGCATGATAGCCACCTGATCAGTGCATGACGAGTCACTTGATCAGTGCAAGATCTGTCACGTGATCAGTGTATGATATCCACGTGATCAGTGCATGCACAGTCACGTGAAGAGTGCATTATAGCTATGTGATCGGTGCATGAGAGCCATGTGATCAGTGCATGATCAGTTACCTGATCAGTGTATGATCAGCAACGTGATCAGTGCATAATAGCCATGTTATCAGTGCATGTTCACTCACGTGATCAGTGCATACGCAGTCAGGTGATCAGTGCATGGTAGCTACGTGATCAGTGCATGATCAGCCAGGTGATCAGAGCATGAGAGACACCTGATCAGTGCATGATCAGTCCCGTGATCAGGGTATGATCAGCCACGTGATCAGTGCTTGATCAGCCACATGATCAGTGCATGATAGCCACGTGATCAGTGCATGATAGCCACCTGATCAGTGAATGATCAGTCACTTGATCAGTGCAGGATCTGTCACGTGATCAGTGTATGATATCCACGTGATCAGTGCATGCGCAGTCACGTGAACAGTGCATTATAGCTACGTGATCAGTGCATGATCAGCCACCTGATCAGTGCATGAGAGCCATGTGATCAGTGCATGATCAGTTACCTGATTAGTGTATGATCAGCCACGTGATCAGTGCATGTTCAGTCACGTGATCAGTGCATACGCAGTCACGTGATCAGTGCATGATAGCTACGTGATCAGTGCATGATCAGTCAAAAGTTCAGTGCATGATCAGCCTCCTGATCAGTGCATGAGAGCCACGTGATCAGTGCATTCAGTTACGTGATCAGTGCATGCGCAGACAAGTGATCAATGCATGCGCAGTCACGTGAACTGTGCCTTATAGCTACGTGATCAGTGCAGGATCAGCCACGTTATCAGTGCATGAGAGCCACGTGATCAGTGCATGATCAGTTACCTGATCAGTGTATGATCAGCCACGTTATCAGTGCATAATAGCCATGTTATTAGTGCATACGTAGTCACGTGATCAGTGCATGATAGCTACGTGACCAGTGCATGATCAGTCACATGATCAGTGAATGATCATTCACTTGATCAGTGCATGATAGCTACGTGATCAGTGCATGATCAGTCCCGTGATCAGGGTATGATCAGCCACGTGATCAATGCTTGATCAGCCACGTGATCAGTGCATGATAGCCACGTGATCAGTGCATGATAGCCACCTGATCAGTGCAAGATCTGTCATGTGATAAGTGTATGATATCCACGTGATCAGTGCATGTGCAGTCACGTGAACAGTGCATTATAGCTACGTGATCAGTGCATGATCAGCCACGTGATCAGTGCATGAGAGCCATGTGATCAGTGCATGATCAGTTACCTGATCAGTGTATGATCAGCCATGTGATCAGTGCATAATAGCCATGTTATCAGTGCATGTTCAGTCATGTGATCCGTGCATACGCAGTCACGTGATCAGTGCATAATAGCTACGTGATCAGTGCATGATCAGTCAAAAGTTCAATGCATATTCAGCCTCGTGATCAGTGCATGACAGTCACGTGATCAGTGCATACAGTTACGTGATCAGTGCATGCCCAGTCAAGAGATCAGTGCATGATAGCCACGTGATCAGTGCATGATAGCCAAGTGATCAGTGCATGATAGCCACCTGATCAGTGCAAGATCTGTCACGTGATCAGTGCAAGATCTGTCACGTGATCAGTGTATGATATCCACGTGATCAGTGCATGCACACTCATGTGATCAGTGCATTGTAGCTTCGTGCTCAGTGCAGGATCAGCCACGTGATCAGTGCAGGATCAGCCACGTGATCAGTGCATGATCAGTCACATGATCAGTGCATGATTATTGACGTGTTCAGTGCGTGAGAGCCATGTGATCAGTGCATGATAAGCAGGTAAGCAGTGCATGATGCGTCACATGATCAGTGCAAAATCTTTCACGTCTAAGTGTATGATCATCCACATTATCAGTGCATGTGCAGTCAAGTGATCAGTGCATGATAGCGACGTGATCATTGCATTATCAGTCACGGGATATGTGCATGTGCAGTCACGTTATCAGTGATTGATAGCCACGTGATCAGCGCATGATCAGTCCCGTGAGCAGTGTATGACCAGCCACGTTATCAGTGCATGATAGGAAGGTGATCATTGCATGATCAGTCACGTGATCATTGCATGGTCAGTTACGTGATGAGTGCATGATAGCCAGGTGATCAGTGCATGATCAGTCTCGTGATCAGTGTATGACCAGCCACATGATCAGTGCAGGATAGCCACATAATTCGCGCCTGATAGCCAGGTGATCAGTGGATGACCAGTCACGTGAACCGTGTATGATCAATCATGTGATCAGTGCATACGCTCTCACGTTATCAGTGCATGATAGCTACGTGATCAGTGCTTGATCAGTCACGTGATCAGTGTATGATTCCCACGTGATCAGTGCATGCATAGTCAAGTGATCAGTGAATGATAGCCATGTAATCAATGCATGATCAGTCACGTGATGAGTGTATGATCAGCCACGTGAACAGTGCGTTCTCAGTCACGTGATCAGGGCGCACTGATCTGGGTGATTCCTGTCTGCTCATCTGCTTGACAATTGCCAGCTGAGGTGCGTGATTCCCACCTGCTCGTCTGCTTGATAACTGCCAGCTGAGCTGCGTGATTCCTGCCTGCTCATCTGCTTGATAATTGCCAGCTGAGCTGTGTGATACCTGTCTGCTCATCTGCTTGATTATTGCCAGTTGAGCTCCGTGATTCCTGCCTGCTCATCGACTTGAAAATTGCCAGATGAGCCGGGCGATTCCTGCCTTCTCAGCTGCTTGATTATTGCCAGCTGTGCCCCATGATTCGTCACAGCTGAAGTCCATGATTATTGCCTGCTGATTGCATGATTCGTGCCTTCTCAGCTCTTTGATTATTGCCTCCTGAGTCACATCCTCAGTGCATGATAGCCACGGGATCAGCACATGATCAGTCACATGATCAGCGCCAATCAGACATGTGATCATTGCATGCTCAGTCCCGTGATAAGTTCATGATCAGCAACGTGATTAGTGCATGATCGGCCACTTGATCAGTGTATGATCAGCCACGTGATCAGTGCACGATCAGTCATGTGATCAGTGTATGCGCAGTCACGTGATCAATGTATGATCAGCCAAGTGATCAGTGCATGATCTGCCCTGTGATCAGTGTATGATCATCCACTAGATCAGTGCATGCGCATTCATGTGATCAATGCATGATAGTGACATGATCTGTGCGTGATCAGTCACTCGATCAGTCCATGGTCAGCCACGTGATCAGTGAATGATAGCCACGTGGTCAGTGCATGATCAGTCCTGTGATCACTGTATGATCAGCCAGGTGAACAGTGCATGATAGCTATGTGATCAGTGCATGATCAGTCAAATGATCAGTGCATGATCAGCCACATGATCAGTGCAAGTTAGCCACCTGATCAGTGCATGATCCGTCACGTGATCACTGCAAGATCTGCCACGTAATCAGTGTATGATATGCACGTGATCTGTGCATGCAGAGTTACGTGATCAGTGCATTATAGCTATGTGATCAGTGCATGATCAGACACGGGATCACTGCATGAGAGCCACGTGATCAGTGCATGATCAGTCACATGTATAGTTCATGATCAGCCACGTGATCAGTGAATGATAGCCACGTGATCAGTGCATGATAGCCACCTGATCAGTGTGTGATCACTCACATGATCAGTGCAATATCTGTCACGTGATCAGTGTATGTTCATCCACGAGATCAGTGCATGATCAGTCCCGTGATCAGTGTATGATCAGCCTCGTGATCAGTGCATGAGACCACGGGATTAGTGCATGATAGGGACGTAATCATTGCATGATCAGTTACGTGATCAGTGCATGATCAGCCACGTGATCAGTGCATGATCAGTCACGTGATATGTGCATGTGCAGTCACGTGATCAGTGCATGATAGCTACGAGATCAGTGCATGATCAGTCACGTGATCAGTGTTTGATCATCCATGTGGTCAGTGCATGCACAGTCAAGTGATCAGTGAATGATAGCTATGTAATCAGTTCATGATCAAATACGTGATGAGTGTGGATCAGCCATGTGAACAGTGCGTGCTCAGTCACGTGATCAGGGCCTACTTGCAGGCTGATTCATGTCTGTTCAGCTGCTTGAAAATTGCCAGCTATGGTGGGTGATTCCTGCCTGCTCATCTGCTTGATAATTGCCAGCTGAGCTGTGTGATACCTGTCTTTTCATCTGCTTGATTATTGCCAGCTGAGCTGCGTGATTCCTGCCTGCTCATCTGCTTGAACATTGCCAGCTGAGCCGTTTGATTCCTGCCTTCTCAGCTGCTTGATTATTGCCAGCTGAGCTGCATAATTCGTCACAGCTGAAGTCCATGATTATTGCCTGCAGTTTGCATGATTCGTGCCTTCTCAGCTCTTTGATTATTGCCTCCTGAGGCACATCATCAGTGTATGATAGCCACATAATCAGCACATGATCAGTGAATTGATCAGCGCCATTCAGACATGTTATCACTGCATGCTCAGTCACGTGATAAGTTCATGATCAGCAACTTGATTAGTGCATGATCGGCCAGGTGATCAGTGTATGATCAGCCACGTGATCAGTGCATGATCAAGCACATGATCAGTGTATGATCAGCCACGTGGTCAGTGCATGCGCAGTCATGTGATCACTGTATGATCAGCGACGTGATCAGTGCTGAGAGCCACGTGTCAGTGCATACAGTTATGTGATCAGTGCATGCACAGTCAAGTGATCAGTGCATGATAGCCACGTGATCACTGCATGATAGCCAACTGATCAGTGCGTGATTATCACTTGATCAGTGCAAGATCTGTCACGTGATCAGTGTCTGATATCCACGTGATCAGTGCATGCGCAGTCACGTGAACTGTGCCTTATAGCTACGTGATCAGTGCAGGATCAGCCACGTGATCAGAGCATGAGAGCCACGTTATCAGTGCATGATCAGTTACCTGATCAGTGTATGATCAGCCACGTGATCAGCGCATAATAGCCATGTACTCAGTGCATGATCAGTCACGTGATCAGTGCATACGCAGTCACGTGATCAGTGCATGATAGCTACGTGATCAGTGCATGATCAGTCACATGATCAGTGCATGATCATTCACGTGATCAGTGCATGATAGCTACATGATCAGTGCATGATCAGTCCCGTGATCAGGGTATGATCAGCCACCTGATCAGTGCATGATCAGTCACTTGATCAGTGCAAGATCTGTCACGTCATCAGGGTATGATATCCACGTGATCAGTGCATGGGCAGTCACGTGAACAGTGCATTATAGCTACGTGATCAGTGCATGATCAGCCACGTGATCAGTGCATGAGAGCCATGTGATCAGTGCATGATCAGTTACCTGATCAGTGTATGATCAGCCACGTGATAAGTGCTTAATAGCCATGTTATCAGTGCATGTTCAGTCACGTGATCAGTGCATACGCAGTCACGTGATCAGTGCATGATCGCTACATGATCAGTGCATGATCAGTCAAAAGTTCAATGCATGATCAGCCTCGTGATCAGTGCATGAGACCACGGGATTAGTGCATGATAGGGACGTAATCATTGCATGATCAGTCACGTGATCAGTGCATGATCAGCTACGAGATCAGTGCATGATAACCCGGTGATCAGTGCATGATCAGTCTCGTGATCAGTGCATGATAGCCACCTGATCGGTGCATGATTAGTCACTTGATCAGTGCAAAATCTGTCACGTGATCAGTGTAGGATATCCACGTGATCAGTGCATGCACACTCATGTGATCAGTGCATTGTAGCTTCGTGCTCAGTGCATGATCAGCCACGTGATCAGTGCATGAGAGCCAACTGATCAGTGCATGATCAGTCACATGATCAGTGCATGATTATTGACGTGTTCAGTGCGTGAGAGCCATGTGATCAGTGCATGATAAGCAGGTATGCAGTGCATGATGCGTCACATGATCATTGCAAAATCTTTCACGTCTAAGTGTATGATCATCCACAGTATCAGTGCATGTGCAGTCAAGTGATCAGTGCATTATAGCGACGTGATCATTGCATTATCAGTCACGGGATATGTGCATGCGCAGTCACGTTATCAGTGAATGATAGCCACGTGATCAGTGCATGATCAGTCCCGGGATCAGTGTATGATCAGCCACGTGATCAGTGCATGAGACCACGGGATTAGTGCATGATAGGGACGCAATCATTGCATGATCAGTCACGTGATCAGTGCATGCGCAGTCACGTGATCAGTGAATGATAGCCACGTGATCATTGCATGATCAGTCACGTGATCAGTGTTTGATCATCCATGTGGTCAGTGCATGCACAGTCAAGTGATCAGTGAATGATAGCTATGTAATCAGTGCATGATCAAACACGTGATGAGTGTGGATCAGCCATGTGAACAGTGTGTGCTCAGTCACGTGATCAGGGCCTACTCGCTGGCTGATTCATGTCTGTTCAGCTGCTTGAAAATTGCCAGCTAAAGTGCGTGATTCCTGCCTGCTCATCTGCTTGATAATTGCCAGCTGAGCTGCGTGATTCCTGGCTGCTAATCTGCTTGATAACTGCCAGCTGAGCTGCGTGATTCCTACCTGCTCATCTGCTTGATAATTGCCAGCTGAGCTGTGTGATACCTGTCTTTTCATCTGCTTGATTATTGCCAGCTGAGCTGCGTGATTCCTGCCTGCTCATCTGCTTGAACATTGCCAGCTGAGCCGTTTGATTCCTGCCTTCTCAGCTGCTTGATTATTGCCAGCTGAGCCGCATAATTCATCACAGCTGAAGCCCATGATTATTGCCTGCAGTTTGCATGATTCGTGCCTTCTCAGCTCTTTGATCATTGCCTCCTGAGGCACATCATCAGTGTATGATAGCCACGTGATCAGCACATGATCAGTGAAATGATCAGCGCCATTCAGACATGTGATCGTGCATGCTCAGTCACGTGATAAGTTCATGATCAGCAACGTGATTAGTGCATGATCGGCCAGGTGATCAGTGTATGATCAGCCACGTGATCAGTGCATGATCAAGCACATGATCAGTGTATGATCAGCCACGTGGTCAGTGCATGCGCAGTCATGTGATCAGTGTATGATCAGCTAGGTGATCAGTGCATAAGAGCCACGTGATCAGTGCATACTGTTACGTGATCAGTGCATGCGCAGTCAAGTGATCAGTGCATGATAGCCACGTGATCACTGCATGATAGCCAACTGATCAGTGCGTGATTATCACTTGAACAGTGCAAGATCTGTCACGTGATCAGTGTATGATATCCACGTGATCAGTGCATGCGCAGTCACGTGAACTGTGCCTTATAGCTACGTGATCAGTGCAGGATCAGCCACGTGATCAGAGCATGAGAGCCACGTTATCAGTGCATGATCAGTTACCTGATCAGTGTATGATCAGCCACGTGATCAGCGCATAATAGCCATGTACTCAGTGCATGATCAGTCACGTGATCAGTGCATACGCAGTCACGTGATCAGTTCATGATAGCTACGTGATCAGTGCATGATCAGTCACATGATCAGTGCATGATCATTCACGTGATCAGTGCATGATAGCTACATGATCAGTGCATGATCAGTCCCGTGATCAGGGTATGATCAGCCACCTGATCAGTGCATGATCAGCCACCTGATCAGTGCAAGATCTGTCACGTCATCAGGGTATGATATCCACGTGATCAGTGCATGGGCAGTCACGTGAACAGTGCATGAGAGCCATGTGATCAGTGCATGAGAGCCATGTGATCAGTGCATGATCAGTTACCTGATCAGTGTATGATCAGCCACGTGATAAGTGCTTAATAGCCATGTTATCAGTGCATGTTCAGTCACGTGATCAGTGCATACGCAGTCACGTGATCAGTGCATGATCGCTACATGATCAGTGCATGATCAGTCAAAAGTTCAATGCATGATCAGCCTCGTGATCAGTGCATGAGACCACGGGATTAGTGCATGATAGGGACGTAATCATTGCATGATCAGTCACGTGATCAGTGCATGATCAGCTACGAGATCAGTGCATGATAACCCGGTGATCAGTGCATGATCAGTCTCGTGATCAGTGCATGATAGCCACCTGATCGGTGCATGATCAGTCACTTGATCAGTGCAAGATCTGTCATGTGATAAGTGTATGATATCCACGTGATCAGTGCATGTCCAGTCACGTGAACAGTGCATTATAGCTACGTGATCAGTGCATGATCAGCCACGTGATCAGTGCATGAGAGCCATGTGATCAGTGCATGATCAGTTACCTGATCAGTGTATGATCAGCCATGTGATCAGTGCATAATAGCCATGTTATCAGTGCATGTTCAGTCACGTGATCCGTGCATACGCAGTCACGTGATCAGTGCATAATAGCTACGTGATCAGTGCATGATCAGTCAAAAGTTCAATGCATATTCAGCCTCGTGATCAGTGCATGACAGTCACGTGATCAGTGCATACAGTTACGTGATCAGTGCATGCCCAGTCAAGAGATCAGTGCATGATAGCCACGTGATCAGTGCATGATAGCCAAGTGATCAGTGCATGATAGCCACCTGATCAGTGCAAGATCTGTCACGTGATCAGTGCAAAATCTGTCACGTGATCAGTGTAGGATATCCACGTGATCAGTGCATGCACACTCATGTGATCAGTGCATTGTAGCTTAGTGCTCAGTGCATGATCAGCCACGTGATCAGTGCATGAGAGCCAACTGATCAGTGCATGATCAGTCACATGATCAGTGCATGATTATTGACGTGTTCAGTGCGTGAGAGCCATGTGATCAGTGCATGATAAGCAGGTAAGCAGTGCATGATGCGTCACATGATCAGTGCAAAATCTTTCACGTCTAAGTGTATGATCATCCACATTATCAGTGCATGTGCAGTCAAGTGATCAGTGCATGATAGCGACGTGATCATTGCATTATCAGTCACGGGATATGTGCATGTGCAGTCACGTTATCAGTGATTGATAGCCACGTGATCAGCGCATGATCAGTCCCGTGAGCAGTGTATGACCAGCCACGTTATCAGTGCATGATAGGAAGGTGATCATTGCATGATCAGTCACGTGATCATTGCATGGTCAGTTACGTGATGAGTGCATGATAGCCAGGTGATCAGTGCATGATCAGTCTCGTGATCAGTGTATGACCAGCCACATGATCAGTGCAGGATAGCCACATAATTCGCGCCTGATAGCCAGGTGATCAGTGGATGACAAGTCACGTGAACCGTGTATGATCAATCATGTGATCAGTGCATGCACTCTCACGTTATCAGTGCATGATAGCTACGTGATCAGTGCATGATCAGTCCCGTGATCAGGGTATGATCAGCCACGTGATCAATGCTTGATCAGCCACGTGATCAGTGCATGATAGCCACGTGATCAGTGCATGATAGCCACCTGATCAGTGCATGATCAGTCACTTGATCAGTGCAAGATCTGTCATGTGATAAGTATATGATATCCACGTGATCAGTGCATGTGCAGTCACGTGAACAGTGCATTATAGCTACGTGATCAGTGCATGATCAGCCACGTGATCAGTGCATGAGAGCCATGTGATCAGTGCATGATCAGTTACCTGATCAGTGTATGATCAGCCATGTGATCAGTGCATAATAGCCATGTTATCAGTGCATGTTCAGTCACGTGATCCGTGCATACGCAGTCACGTGATCAGTGCATAATAGCTACGTGATCAGTGCATGATCAGTCAAAAGTTCAATGCATATTCAGCCTCGTGATCAGTGCATGACAGTCACGTGATCAGTGCATACAGTTACGTGATCAGTGCATGCCCAGTCAAGAGATCAGTGCATGATAGCCACGTGATCAGTGCATGATAGCCAAGTGATCAGTGCATGATAGCCACCTGATCAGTGCAAGATCTGTCACGTGATCAGTGCAAGATCTGTCACGTGATCAGTGTATGATATCCACGTGATCAGTGCATGCACACTCATGTGATCAGTGCATTGTAGCTTCGTGCTCAGTGCAGGATCAGCCACGTGATCAGTGCAGGATCAGCCACGTGATCACTGCATGATCAGTCACATGATCAGTGCATGATTATTGACGTGTTCAGTGCGTGAGAGCCATGTGATCAGTGCATGATAAGCAGGTAAGCAGTGCATGATGCGTCACATGATCAGTGCAAAATCTTTCACGTCTAAGTGTATGATCATCCACATTATCAGTGCATGTGCAGTCAAGTGATCAGTGCATGATAGCGACGTGATCATTGCATTATCAGTCACGGGATATGTGCATGTGCAGTCACGTTATCAGTGATTGATAGCCACGTGATCAGCGCATGATCAGTCCCGTGAGCAGTGTATGACCAGCCACGTTATCAGTGCATGATAGGAAGGTGATCATTGCATGATCAGTCACGTGATCATTGCATGGTCAGTTACGTGATGAGTGCATGATAGCCAGGTGATCAGTGCATGATCAGTCTCGTGATCAGTGTATGACCAGCCACATGATCAGTGCAGGATAGCCACATAATTCGCGCCTGATAGCCAGGTGATCAGTGGATGACAAGTCACGTGAACCGTGTATGATCAATCATGTGATCAGTGCATGCACTCTCACGTTATCAGTGCATGATAGCTACGTGATCAGTGCTTGATCAGTCACGTGATCAGTGTATGATTCCCACGTGATCAGTGCATGCATAGTCAAGTGATCAGTGAATGATAGCCATGTAATCAATGCATGATCAGTCACGTGATGAGTGTATGATCAGCCACGTGAACAGTGCGTTCTCAGTCACGTGATCAGGGCGCACTGATCTGGGTGATTCCTGTCTGCTCATCTGCTTGACAATTGCCAGCTGAGGTGCGTGATTCCCACCTGCTCGTCTGCTTGATAACTGCCAGCTGAGCTGCGTGATTCCTGCCTGCTCATCTGCTTGATAATTGCCAGCTGAGCTGTGTGATACCTGTCTGCTCATCTGCTTGATTATTGCCAGTTGAGCTCCGTGATTCCTGCCTGCTCATCGACTTGAAAATTGCCAGCTGAGGCGTGTGATTCCTGCCTTCTCAGCTGCTTGATTATTGCCAGCTGTGCCGCATGATTCGTCACAGCTGAAGTCCATGATTATTGCCTGCTGATTGCATGATTCGTGCCTTCTCAGCTCTTTGATTATTGCCTCCTGAGTCACATCCTCAGTGCATGATAGCCACGGGATCAGCACATGATCAGTCACATGATCAGCGCCAATCAGACATGTGATCATTGCATGCTCAGTCCCGTGATAAGTTCATGATCAGCAACGTGATTAGTGCATGATCGGCCACTTGATCAGTGTATGATCAGCCACGTGATCAGTGCACGATCAGTCACGTGATCAGTGTATGCGCAGTCACGTGATCAATGTATGATCAGCCAAGTGATCAGTGCATGATAGGCACGTGATCAGTGCATGATCAGTCACGTGATCAGTGCATGATCTGCCCTGTGATCAGTGTATGATCATCCACTTGATCAGTGCATGCGCAGTCATGTGATCAATGCATGATAGTGACGTGATCTGTGCATGATCAGTCAGGCGATCAGTCCATGATCAGCCACGTGATCACTGAATGATAGCCACGTGACCAGTGCATGATCAGTCCTGTGATCACTGTATGATCAGCCACGTGAACAGTGCATGATAGCTACGTGATCAGTGCATGATCAGTCAAATGATCAGTGCATGATCAGCCACGTGATCAGTGCATGATAGCCACCTGATCAGTGCATGATCCGTCACGTGATCAGTGCAAGATCTGCCATGTGATCAGTGTATGATATGCACGTGATCTGTGCATGCAGAGTTACGTGATCAGTGCAGTATAGCTATGTGATCAGTGCATGATCAGACACGGGATCAGTGCATGAGAGCCACGTGATCAGTGCATGATAAGTTACGTGAACTGTGTATGATCAGCCACTTGATCAGTGCATAATAACCACGTGATCAGTGCATGATCAGTCACGTGATCAGTGCGTACGCAGTCACGTGATCAGTGCATGATAGCTACGTGATCATTGCATGATCAGTCACATGTATAGATCATGATCAGCCACGTGATCAGTGCATGATAGCCACCTGATCAGTGCGTGATCAACACGTGATCAGTGCAATATCTGTCACGTGATCAGTGTATGGTCATCCATGTGATCATTGCATTCCCAGTCAAGTGATTATTGCATGATAGCGACTTGATAATTGCATGATCAGTCACGGGATCAGTGCACGATCAGTACCTCATCAGTGTATGAATAGCCACGGGATCAGTGCATAATAGCCACGTTATCAGTACATGATCAGTCACGTGATCAGTGCATACGCAGTCACATGATCAGTGCATGATAGCCACCTGATCAGTGCATGATCAGTCCCGTGATCAGTGCATAATCAGCTACGTGATCAGTGCAGCATAGCAAGGTGATCATTGCATGATCAGTCACGGGATAAGTACATGCGAAGTCACGTTATCAGTGAATGATAGCCACGTGATCAGTGCATGATCAGTCCTGTGATCAGTGTATGACCAGCCACGTTATCAGTGCATGATAGGAACGTGATCATTGCATGATCAGTCCCGTGATCAAGGTATGATCAGCCACGTGATCAGTGCTTGATCAGCCACGTGAACAGGGCATGATAGCTACGTGATCAGTGCATGATCAGTCACATGATCAGTGCATGATAGCTACGTGATCAGTGCATGATCAGTCCCGTGATCACGGTATGATCAGCCACGTGATCAGTGCTTGATCAGCCACGTGATCAGTGCATGATTGCCAAGAGATCAGTGCATGATAGCCACCTGATCAGTGCATGACGAGTCACTTGATCAGTGCAAGATCTGTCACGTGATCAGTGTATGATATCCACGTGATCAGTGCATGCACAGTCACGTGAAGAGTGCATTATAGCTATGTGATCGGTGCATGAGAGCCATGTGATCAGTGCATGATCAGTTACCTGATCAGTGTATGATCAGCAACGTGATCAGTGCATAATAGCCATGTTATCAGTGCATGTTCACTCACGTGATCAGTGCATACGCAGTCAGGTGATCAGTGCATGGTAGCTACGTGATCAGTGCATGATCAGCCAGGTGATCAGAGCATGAGAGACACCTGATCAGTGCATGATCAGTCCCGTGATCAGGGTATGATCAGCCACGTGATCAGTGCTTGATCAGCCACATGATCAGTGCATGATAGCCACGTGATCAGTGCATGATAGCCACCTGATCAGTGAATGATCAGTCACTTGATCAGTGCAGGATCTGTCACGTGATCAGTGTATGATATCCACGTGATCAGTGTATGATATCCACGTGATCAGTGCATGCGCAGTCACGTGAACAGTGCATTATAGCTACGTGATCAGTGCATGATCAGCCACCTGATCAGTGCATGAGAGCCATGTGATCAGTGCATGATCAGTTACCTGATTAGTGTATGATCAGCCACGTGATCAGTGCATAATAGCCATGTTATCAGTGCATGTTCAGTCACGTGATCAGTGCATACGCAGTCACGTGATCAGTGCATGATAGCTACGTGATCAGTGCATGATCAGTCAAAAGTTCAGTGCATGATCAGCCTCCTGATCAGTGCATGAGAGCCACGTGATCAGTGCATTCAGTTACGTGATCAGTGCATGCGCAGACAAGTGATCAATGCATGCGCAGTCACGTGAACTGTGCCTTATAGCTACGTGATCAGTGCAGGATCAGCCACGTTATCAGTGCATGAGAGCCACGTGATCAGTGCATGATCAGTTACCTGATCAGTGTATGATCAGCCACGTTATCAGTGCATAATAGCCATGTTATTAGTGCATACGTAGTCACGTGATCAGTGCATGATAGCTACGTGACCAGTGCATGATCAGTCACATGATCAGTGAATGATCATTCACTTGATCAGTGCATGATAGCTACGTGATCAGTGCATGATCAGTCCCGTGATCAGGGTATGATCAGCCACGTGATCAATGCTTGATCAGCCACGTGATCAGTGCATGATAGCCACGTGATCAGTGCATGATAGCCACCTGATCAGTGCATGATCAGTCACTTGATCAGTGCAAGATCTGTCATGTGATAAGTGTATGATATCCACGTGATCAGTGCATGTGCAGTCACGTGAACAGTGCATTATAGCTACGTGATCAGTGCATGATCAGCCACGTGATCAGTGCATGAGAGCCATGTGATCAGTGCATGATCAGTTACCTGATCAGTGTATGATCAGCCATGTGATCAGTGCATAATAGCCATGTTATCAGTGCATGTTCAGTCACGTGATCCGTGCATACGCAGTCACGTGATCAGTGCATAATAGCTACGTGATCAGTGCATGATCAGTCAAAAGTTCAATGCATATTCAGCCTCGTGATCAGTGCATGACAGTCACGTGATCAGTGCATACAGTTACGTGATCAGTGCATGCCCAGTCAAGAGATCAGTGCATGATAGCCACGTGATCAGTGCATGATAGCCAAGTGATCAGTGCATGATAGCCACCTGATCAGTGCAAGATCTGTCACGTGATCAGTGCAAGATCTGTCACGTGATCAGTGTATGATATCCACGTGATCAGTGCATGCACACTCATGTGATCAGTGCATTGTAGCTTCGTGCTCAGTGCAGGATCAGCCACGTGATCAGTGCATGAGAGCCAACTGATCAGTGCATGATCAGTCACATGATCAGTGCATGATTATTGACGTGTTCAGTGCGTGAGAGCCATGTGATCAGTGCATGATAAGCAGGTAAGCAGTGCATGATGCGTCACATGATCAGTGCAAAATCTTTCACGTCTAAGTGTATGATCATCCACATTATCAGTGCATGTGCAGTCAAGTGATCAGTGCATGATAGCGACGTGATCATTGCATTATCAGTCACGGGATATGTGCATGTGCAGTCACGTTATCAGTGATTGATAGCCACGTGATCAGCGCATGATCAGTCACATGATCAGCGCCAATCAGACATGTGATCATTGCATGCTCAGTCCCGTGATAAGTTCATGATCAGCAACGTGATTAGTGCATGATCGGCCACTTGATCAGTGCATGATCAGCCACGTGATCAGTGCATGAGAACCATGTGATCAGTGCATGATCAGTTACCTGATCAGTGTATGATCAGCCATGTGATCAGTGCATAATAGCCATGTTATCAGTGCATGTTCAGTCACGTGATCCGTGCATTCGCAGTCACGTGATCAGTGCATAATAGCTACGTGATCAGTGCATGATCAGTCAAAAGTTCAATGCATATTCAGCCTCGTGATCAGTGCATGACAGTCACGTGATCAGTGCATACAGTTACGTGATCAGTGCATGCCCAGTCAAGAGATCAGTGCATGATAGCCACGTGATCAGTGCATGATAGCCAAGTGATCAGTGCATGATAGCCACCTGATCAGTGCAAGATCTGTCACGTGATCAGTGCAAGATCTGTCACGTGATCAGTGTATGATATCCACGTGATCAGTGCATGCACACTCATGTGATCAGTGCATTGTAGCTTCGTGCTCAGTGCAGGATCAGCCACGTGATCAGTGCATGAGAGCCAACTGATCAGTGCATGATCAGTCACATGATCAGTGCATGATTATTGACGTGTTCAGTGCGTGAGAGCCATGTGATCAGTGCATGATAAGCAGGTAAGCAGTGCATGATGCGTCACATGATCAGTGCAAAATCTTTCACGTCTAAGTGTATGATCATCCACATTATCAGTGCATGTGCAGTCAAGTGATCAGTGCATGATAGCGACGTGATCATTGCATTATCAGTCACGGGATATGTGCATGTGCAGTCACGTTATCAGTGATTGATAGCCACGTGATCAGCGCATGATCAGTCCCGTGAGCAGTGTATGACCAGCCACGTTATCAGTGCATGATAGGAAGGTGATCATTGCATGATCAGTCACGTGATCATTGCATGGTCAGTTACGTGATGAGTGCATGATAGCCAGGTGATCAGTGCATGATCAGTCTCGTGATCAGTGTATGACCAGCCACATGATCAGTGCAGGATAGCCACATAATTCGCGCCTGATAGCCAGGTGATCAGTGGATGACAAGTCACGTGAACCGTGTATGATCAATCATGTGATCAGTGCATGCACTCTCACGTTATCAGTGCATGATAGCTACGTGATCAGTGCTTGATCAGTCACGTGATCAGTGTATGATTCCCACGTGATCAGTGCATGCATAGTCAAGTGATCAGTGAATGATAGCCATGTAATCAATGCATGATCAGTCACGTGATGAGTGTATGATCAGCCACGTGAACAGTGCGTTCTCAGTCACGTGATCAGGGCGCACTGATCTGGGTGATTCCTGTCTGCTCATCTGCTTGACAATTGCCAGCTGAGGTGCGTGATTCCCACCTGCTCGTCTGCTTGATAACTGCCAGCTGAGCTGCGTGATTCCTGCCTGCTCATCTGCTTGATAATTGCCAGCTGAGCTGTGTGATACCTGTCTGCTCATCTGCTTGATTATTGCCAGTTGAGCTCCGTGATTCCTGCCTGCTCATCGACTTGAAAATTGCCAGCTGAGGCGTGTGATTCCTGCCTTCTCAGCTGCTTGATTATTGCCAGCTGTGCCGCATGATTCGTCACAGCTGAAGTCCATGATTATTGCCTGCTGATTGCATGATTCGTGCCTTCTCAGCTCTTTGATTATTGCCTCCTGAGTCACATCCTCAGTGCATGATAGCCACGGGATCAGCACATGATCAGTCACATGATCAGCGCCAATCAGACATGTGATCATTGCATGCTCAGTCCCGTGATCAGTGCATAATCAGCTACGTGATCAGTGCAGCATAGCAAGGTGATCATTGCATGATCAGTCACGGGATAAGTACATGCGAAGTCACGTTATCAGTGAATGATAGCCACGTGATCAGTGCATGATCAGTCCTGTGATCACTGTATGATCAGCCACGTGAACAGTGCATGATAGCTACGTGATCAGTGCATGATCAGTCAAATGATCAGTGCATGATCAGCCACGTGATCAGTGCATGATAGCCACCTGATCAGTGCATGATCCGTCACGTGATCAGTGCAAGATCTGCCATGTGATCAGTGTATGATATGCACGTGATCTGTGCATGCAGAGTTACGTGATCAGTGCAGTATAGCTATGTGATCAGTGCATGATCAGACACGGGATCAGTGCATGAGAGCCACGTGATCAGTGCATGATAAGTTACGTGAACTGTGTATGATCAGCCACTTGATCAGTGCATAATAACCACGTGATCAGTGCATGATCAGTCACGTGATCAGTGCGTACGCAGTCACGTGATCAGTGCATGATAGCTACGTGATCATTGCATGATCAGTCACATGTATAGATCATGATCAGCCACGTGATCAGTGCATGATAGCCACCTGATCAGTGCGTGATCAACACGTGATCAGTGCAATATCTGTCACGTGATCAGTGTATGGTCATCCATGTGATCATTGCATTCCCAGTCAAGTGATTATTGCATGATAGCGACTTGATAATTGCATGATCAGTCACGGGATCAGTGCACGATCAGTACCTCATCAGTGTATGAATAGCCACGGGATCAGTGCATAATAGCCACGTTATCAGTACATGATCAGTCACGTGATCAGTGCATACGCAGTCACATGATCAGTGCATGATAGCCACCTGATCGGTGCATGATCAGTCCCGTGATCAGTGCATAATCAGCTACGTGATCAGTGCAGCATAGCAAGGTGATCATTGCATGATCAGTCACGGGATAAGTACATGCGAAGTCACGTTATCAGTGAATGATAGCCACGTGATCAGTGCATGATCAGTCCTGTGATCAGTGTATGACCAGCCACGTTATCAGTGCATGATAGGAACGTGATCATTGCATGATCAGTCCCGTGATCAAGGTATGATCAGCCACGTGATCAGTGCTTGATCAGCCACGTGAACAGGGCATGATAGCTACGTGATCAGTGCATGATCAGTCACATGATCAGTGCATGATAGCTACGTGATCAGTGCATGATCAGTCCCGTGATCACGGTATGATCAGCCACGTGATCAGTGCTTGATCAGCCACGTGATCAGTGCATGATTGCCAAGAGATCAGTGCATGATAGCCACCTGATCAGTGCATGACGAGTCACTTGATCAGTGCAAGATCTGTCACGTGATCAGTGTATGATATCCACGTGATCAGTGCATGCACAGTCACGTGAAGAGTGCATTATAGCTATGTGATCGGTGCATGAGAGCCATGTGATCAGTGCATGATCAGTTACCTGATCAGTGTATGATCAGCAACGTGATCAGTGCATAATAGCCATGTTATCAGTGCATGTTCACTCACGTGATCAGTGCATACGCAGTCAGGTGATCAGTGCATGGTAGCTACGTGATCAGTGCATGATCAGCCAGGTGATCAGAGCATGAGAGACACCTGATCAGTGCATGATCAGTCCCGTGATCAGGGTATGATCAGCCACGTGATCAGTGCTTGATCAGCCACATGATCAGTGCATGATAGCCACGTGATCAGTGCATGATAGCCACCTGATCAGTGAATGATCAGTCACTTGATCAGTGCAGGATCTGTCACGTGATCAGTGTATGATATCCACGTGATCAGTGTATGATATCCACGTGATCAGTGCATGCGCAGTCACGTGAACAGTGCATTATAGCTACGTGATCAGTGCATGATCAGCCACCTGATCAGTGCATGAGAGCCATGTGATCAGTGCATGATCAGTTACCTGATTAGTGTATGATCAGCCACGTGATCAGTGCATGTTCAGTCACGTGATCAGTGCATACGCAGTCACGTGATCAGTGCATGATAGCTACGTGATCAGTGCATGATCAGTCAAAAGTTCAGTGCATGATCAGCCTCCTGATCAGTGCATGAGAGCCACGTGATCAGTGCATTCAGTTACGTGATCAGTGCATGCGCAGACAAGTGATCAATGCATGCGCAGTCACGTGAACTGTGCCTTATAGCTACGTGATCAGTGCAGGATCAGCCACGTTATCAGTGCATGAGAGCCACGTGATCAGTGCATGATCAGTTACCTGATCAGTGTATGATCAGCCACGTTATCAGTGCATAATAGCCATGTTATTAGTGCATACGTAGTCACGTGATCAGTGCATGATAGCTACGTGACCAGTGCATGATCAGTCACATGATCAGTGAATGATCATTCACTTGATCAGTGCATGATAGCTACGTGATCAGTGCATGATCAGTCCCGTGATCAGGGTATGATCAGCCACGTGATCAATGCTTGATCAGCCACGTGATCAGTGCATGATAGCCACGTGATCAGTGCATGATAGCCACCTGATCAGTGCAAGATCTGTCATGTGATAAGTGTATGATATCCACGTGATCAGTGCATGTGCAGTCACGTGAACAGTGCATTATAGCTACGTGATCAGTGCATGATCAGCCACGTGATCAGTGCATGAGAGCCATGTGATCAGTGCATGATCAGTTACCTGATCAGTGTATGATCAGCCATGTGATCAGTGCATAATAGCCATGTTATCAGTGCATGTTCAGTCACGTGATCCGTGCATACGCAGTCACGTGATCAGTGCATAATAGCTACGTGATCAGTGCATGATCAGTCAAAAGTTCAATGCATATTCAGCCTCGTGATCAGTGCATGACAGTCACGTGATCAGTGCATACAGTTACGTGATCAGTGCATGCCCAGTCAAGAGATCAGTGCATGATAGCCACGTGATCAGTGCATGATAGCCAAGTGATCAGTGCATGATAGCCACCTGATCAGTGCAAGATCTGTCACGTGATCAGTGCAAGATCTGTCACGTGATCAGTGTATGATATCCACGTGATCAGTGCATGCACACTCATGTGATCAGTGCATTGTAGCTTCGTGCTCAGTGCAGGATCAGCCACGTGATCAGTGCAGGATCAGCCACGTGATCAGTGCATGATCAGTCACATGATCAGTGCATGATTATTGACGTGTTCAGTGCGTGAGAGCCATGTGATCAGTGCATGATAAGCAGGTAAGCAGTGCATGATGCGTCACATGATCAGTGCAAAATCTTTCACGTCTAAGTGTATGATCATCCACATTATCAGTGCATGTGCAGTCAAGTGATCAGTGCATGATAGCGACGTGATCATTGCATTATCAGTCACGGGATATGTGCATGTGCAGTCACGTTATCAGTGATTGATAGCCACGTGATCAGCGCATGATCAGTCCCGTGAGCAGTGTATGACCAGCCACGTTATCAGTGCATGATAGGAAGGTGATCATTGCATGATCAGTCACGTGATCATTGCATGGTCAGTTACGTGATGAGTGCATGATAGCCAGGTGATCAGTGCATGATCAGTCTCGTGATCAGTGTATGACCAGCCACATGATCAGTGCAGGATAGCCACATAATTCGCGCCTGATAGCCAGGTGATCAGTGGATGACCAGTCACGTGAACCGTGTATGATCAATCATGTGATCAGTGCATACGCTCTCACGTTATCAGTGCATGATAGCTACGTGATCAGTGCTTGATCAGTCACGTGATCAGTGTATGATTCCCACGTGATCAGTGCATGCATAGTCAAGTGATCAGTGAATGATAGCCATGTAATCAATGCATGATCAGTCACGTGATGAGTGTATGATCAGCCACGTGAACAGTGCGTTCTCAGTCACGTGATCAGGGCGCACTGATCTGGGTGATTCCTGTCTGCTCATCTGCTTGACAATTGCCAGCTGAGGTGCGTGATTCCCACCTGCTCGTCTGCTTGATAACTGCCAGCTGAGCTGCGTGATTCCTGCCTGCTCATCTGCTTGATAATTGCCAGCTGAGCTGTGTGATACCTGTCTGCTCATCTGCTTGATTATTGCCAGTTGAGCTCCGTGATTCCTGCCTGCTCATCGACTTGAAAATTGCCAGATGAGCCGGGCGATTCCTGCCTTCTCAGCTGCTTGATTATTGCCAGCTGTGCCCCATGATTCGTCACAGCTGAAGTCCATGATTATTGCCTGCTGATTGCATGATTCGTGCCTTCTCAGCTCTTTGATTATTGCCTCCTGAGTCACATCCTCAGTGCATGATAGCCACGGGATCAGCACATGATCAGTCACATGATCAGCGCCAATCAGACATGTGATCATTGCATGCTCAGTCCCGTGATAAGTTCATGATCAGCAACGTGATTAGTGCATGATCGGCCACTTGATCAGTGTATGATCAGCCACGTGATCAGTGCACGATCAGTCATGTGATCAGTGTATGCGCAGTCACGTGATCAATGTATGATCAGCCAAGTGATCAGTGCATGATCTGCCCTGTGATCAGTGTATGATCATCCACTAGATCAGTGCATGCGCATTCATGTGATCAATGCATGATAGTGACATGATCTGTGCGTGATCAGTCACTCGATCAGTCCATGGTCAGCCACGTGATCAGTGAATGATAGCCACGTGGTCAGTGCATGATCAGTCCTGTGATCACTGTATGATCAGCCAGGTGAACAGTGCATGATAGCTATGTGATCAGTGCATGATCAGTCAAATGATCAGTGCATGATCAGCCACATGATCAGTGCAAGTTAGCCACCTGATCAGTGCATGATCCGTCACGTGATCACTGCAAGATCTGCCACGTAATCAGTGTATGATATGCACGTGATCTGTGCATGCAGAGTTACGTGATCAGTGCATTATAGCTATGTGATCAGTGCATGATCAGACACGGGATCACTGCATGAGAGCCACGTGATCAGTGCATGATCAGTCACATGTATAGTTCATGATCAGCCACGTGATCAGTGAATGATAGCCACGTGATCAGTGCATGATAGCCACCTGATCAGTGTGTGATCACTCACATGATCAGTGCAATATCTGTCACGTGATCAGTGTATGTTCATCCACGAGATCAGTGCATGATCAGTCCCGTGATCAGTGTATGATCAGCCTCGTGATCAGTGCATGAGACCACGGGATTAGTGCATGATAGGGACGTAATCATTGCATGATCAGTTACGTGATCAGTGCATGATCAGCCACGTGATCAGTGCATGATCAGTCACGTGATATGTGCATGTGCAGTCACGTGATCAGTGCATGATAGCTACGAGATCAGTGCATGATCAGTCACGTGATCAGTGTTTGATCATCCATGTGGTCAGTGCATGCACAGTCAAGTGATCAGTGAATGATAGCTATGTAATCAGTTCATGATCAAATACGTGATGAGTGTGGATCAGCCATGTGAACAGTGCGTGCTCAGTCACGTGATCAGGGCCTACTTGCAGGCTGATTCATGTCTGTTCAGCTGCTTGAAAATTGCCAGCTATGGTGGGTGATTCCTGCCTGCTCATCTGCTTGATAATTGCCAGCTGAGCTGTGTGATACCTGTCTTTTCATCTGCTTGATTATTGCCAGCTGAGCTGCGTGATTCCTGCCTGCTCATCTGCTTGAACATTGCCAGCTGAGCCGTTTGATTCCTGCCTTCTCAGCTGCTTGATTATTGCCAGCTGAGCTGCATAATTCGTCACAGCTGAAGTCCATGATTATTGCCTGCAGTTTGCATGATTCGTGCCTTCTCAGCTCTTTGATTATTGCCTCCTGAGGCACATCATCAGTGTATGATAGCCACGTAATCAGCACATGATCAGTGAATTGATCAGCGCCATTCAGACATGTTATCACTGCATGCTCAGTCACGTGATAAGTTCATGATCAGCAACTTGATTAGTGCATGATCGGCCAGGTGATCAGTGTATGATCAGCCACGTGATCAGTGCATGATCAAGCACATGATCAGTGTATGATCAGCCACGTGGTCAGTGCATGCGCAGTCATGTGATCACTGTATGATCAGCGACGTGATCAGTGCTGAGAGCCACGTGTCAGTGCATACAGTTATGTGATCAGTGCATGCACAGTCAAGTGATCAGTGCATGATAGCCACGTGATCACTGCATGATAGCCAACTGATCAGTGCGTGATTATCACTTGATCAGTGCAAGATCTGTCACGTGATCAGTGTCTGATATCCACGTGATCAGTGCATGCGCAGTCACGTGAACTGTGCCTTATAGCTACGTGATCAGTGCAGGATCAGCCACGTGATCAGAGCATGAGAGCCACGTTATCAGTGCATGATCAGTTACCTGATCAGTGTATGAGCAGCCACGTGATCAGCGCATAATAGCCATGTACTCAGTGCATGATCAGTCACGTGATCAGTGCATACGCAGTCACGTGATCAGTGCATGATAGCTACGTGATCAGTGCATGATCAGTCACATGATCAGTGCATGATCATTCACGTGATCAGTGCATGATAGCTACATGATCAGTGCATGATCAGTCCCGTGATCAGGGTATGATCAGCCACCTGATCAGTGCATGATCAGTCACTTGATCAGTGCAAGATCTGTCACGTCATCAGGGTATGATATCCACGTGATCAGTGCATGGGCAGTCACGTGAACAGTGCATTATAGCTACGTGATCAGTGCATGATCAGCCACGTGATCAGTGCATGAGAGCCATGTGATCAGTGCATGATCAGTTACCTGATCAGTGTATGATCAGCCACGTGATAAGTGCTTAATAGCCATGTTATCAGTGCATGTTCAGTCACGTGATCAGTGCATACGCAGTCACGTGATCAGTGCATGATCGCTACATGATCAGTGCATGATCAGTCAAAAGTTCAATGCATGATCAGCCTCGTGATCAGTGCATGAGACCACGGGATTAGTGCATGATAGGGACGTAATCATTGCATGATCAGTCACGTGATCAGTGCATGATCAGCTACGAGATCAGTGCATGATAACCCGGTGATCAGTGCATGATCAGTCTCGTGATCAGTGCATGATAGCCACCTGATCGGTGCATGATTAGTCACTTGATCAGTGCAAAATCTGTCACGTGATCAGTGTAGGATATCCACGTGATCAGTGCATGCACACTCATGTGATCAGTGCATTGTAGCTTCGTGCTCAGTGCATGATCAGCCACGTGATCAGTGCATGAGAGCCAACTGATCAGTGCATGATCAGTCACATGATCAGTGCATGATTATTGACGTGTTCAGTGCGTGAGAGCCATGTGATCAGTGCATGATAAGCAGGTATGCAGTGCATGATGCGTCACATGATCATTGCAAAATCTTTCACGTCTAAGTGTATGATCATCCACAGTATCAGTGCATGTGCAGTCAAGTGATCAGTGCATTATAGCGACGTGATCATTGCATTATCAGTCACGGGATATGTGCATGCGCAGTCACGTTATCAGTGAATGATAGCCACGTGATCAGTGCATGATCAGTCCCGGGATCAGTGTATGATCAGCCACGTGATCAGTGCATGAGACCACGGGATTAGTGCATGATAGGGACGCAATCATTGCATGATCAGTCACGTGATCAGTGCATGCGCAGTCACGTGATCAGTGAATGATAGCCACGTGATCATTGCATGATCAGTCACGTGATCAGTGTTTGATCATCCATGTGGTCAGTGCATGCACAGTCAAGTGATCAGTGAATGATAGCTATGTAATCAGTGCATGATCAAACACGTGATGAGTGTGGATCAGCCATGTGAACAGTGTGTGCTCAGTCACGTGATCAGGGCCTACTCGCTGGCTGATTCATGTCTGTTCAGCTGCTTGAAAATTGCCAGCTAAAGTGCGTGATTCCTGCCTGCTCATCTGCTTGATAATTGCCAGCTGAGCTGCGTGATTCCTGGCTGCTAATCTGCTTGATAACTGCCAGCTGAGCTGCGTGATTCCTACCTGCTCATCTGCTTGATAATTGCCAGCTGAGCTGTGTGATACCTGTCTTTTCATCTGCTTGATTATTGCCAGCTGAGCTGCGTGATTCCTGCCTGCTCATCTGCTTGAACATTGCCAGCTGAGCCGTTTGATTCCTGCCTTCTCAGCTGCTTGATTATTGCCAGCTGAGCCGCATAATTCATCACAGCTGAAGCCCATGATTATTGCCTGCAGTTTGCATGATTCGTGCCTTCTCAGCTCTTTGATCATTGCCTCCTGAGGCACATCATCAGTGTATGATAGCCACGTGATCAGCACATGATCAGTGAAATGATCAGCGCCATTCAGACATGTGATCGTGCATGCTCAGTCACGTGATAAGTTCATGATCAGCAACGTGATTAGTGCATGATCGGCCAGGTGATCAGTGTATGATCAGCCACGTGATCAGTGCATGATCAAGCACATGATCAGTGTATGATCAGCCACGTGGTCAGTGCATGCGCAGTCATGTGATCAGTGTATGATCAGCTAGGTGATCAGTGCATAAGAGCCACGTGATCAGTGCATACTGTTACGTGATCAGTGCATGCGCAGTCAAGTGATCAGTGCATGATAGCCACGTGATCACTGCATGATAGCCAACTGATCAGTGCGTGATTATCACTTGAACAGTGCAAGATCTGTCACGTGATCAGTGTATGATATCCACGTGATCAGTGCATGCGCAGTCACGTGAACTGTGCCTTATAGCTACGTGATCAGTGCAGGATCAGCCACGTGATCAGAGCATGAGAGCCACGTTATCAGTGCATGATCAGTTACCTGATCAGTGTATGATCAGCCACGTGATCAGCGCATAATAGCCATGTACTCAGTGCATGATCAGTCACGTGATCAGTGCATACGCAGTCACGTGATCAGTGCATGATAGCTACGTGATCAGTGCATGATCAGTCACATGATCAGTGCATGATCATTCACGTGATCAGTGCATGATAGCTACATGATCAGTGCATGATCAGTCCCGTGATCAGGGTATGATCAGCCACCTGATCAGTGCATGATCAGCCACCTGATCAGTGCAAGATCTGTCACGTCATCAGGGTATGATATCCACGTGATCAGTGCATGGGCAGTCACGTGAACAGTGCATGAGAGCCATGTGATCAGTGCATGAGAGCCATGTGATCAGTGCATGATCAGTTACCTGATCAGTGTATGATCAGCCACGTGATAAGTGCTTAATAGCCATGTTATCAGTGCATGTTCAGTCACGTGATCAGTGCATACGCAGTCACGTGATCAGTGCATGATCGCTACATGATCAGTGCATGATCAGTCAAAAGTTCAATGCATGATCAGCCTCGTGATCAGTGCATGAGACCACGGGATTAGTGCATGATAGGGACGTAATCATTGCATGATCAGTCACGTGATCAGTGCATGATCAGCTACGAGATCAGTGCATGATAACCCGGTGATCAGTGCATGATCAGTCTCGTGATCAGTGCATGATAGCCACCTGATCGGTGCATGATCAGTCACTTGATCAGTGCAAGATCTGTCATGTGATAAGTGTATGATATCCACGTGATCAGTGCATGTCCAGTCACGTGAACAGTGCATTATAGCTACGTGATCAGTGCATGATCAGCCACGTGATCAGTGCATGAGAGCCATGTGATCAGTGCATGATCAGTTACCTGATCAGTGTATGATCAGCCATGTGATCAGTGCATAATAGCCATGTTATCAGTGCATGTTCAGTCACGTGATCCGTGCATACGCAGTCACGTGATCAGTGCATAATAGCTACGTGATCAGTGCATGATCAGTCAAAAGTTCAATGCATATTCAGCCTCGTGATCAGTGCATGACAGTCACGTGATCAGTGCATACAGTTACGTGATCAGTGCATGCCCAGTCAAGAGATCAGTGCATGATAGCCACGTGATCAGTGCATGATAGCCAAGTGATCAGTGCATGATAGCCACCTGATCAGTGCAAGATCTGTCACGTGATCAGTGCAAAATCTGTCACGTGATCAGTGTAGGATATCCACGTGATCAGTGCATGCACACTCATGTGATCAGTGCATTGTAGCTTAGTGCTCAGTGCATGATCAGCCACGTGATCAGTGCATGAGAGCCAACTGATCAGTGCATGATCAGTCACATGATCAGTGCATGATTATTGACGTGTTCAGTGCGTGAGAGCCATGTGATCAGTGCATGATAAGCAGGTAAGCAGTGCATGATGCGTCACATGATCAGTGCAAAATCTTTCACGTCTAAGTGTATGATCATCCACATTATCAGTGCATGTGCAGTCAAGTGATCAGTGCATGATAGCGACGTGATCATTGCATTATCAGTCACGGGATATGTGCATGTGCAGTCACGTTATCAGTGATTGATAGCCACGTGATCAGCGCATGATCAGTCCCGTGAGCAGTGTATGACCAGCCACGTTATCAGTGCATGATAGGAAGGTGATCATTGCATGATCAGTCACGTGATCATTGCATGGTCAGTTACGTGATGAGTGCATGATAGCCAGGTGATCAGTGCATGATCAGTCTCGTGATCAGTGTATGACCAGCCACATGATCAGTGCAGGATAGCCACATAATTCGCGCCTGATAGCCAGGTGATCAGTGGATGACAAGTCACGTGAACCGTGTATGATCAATCATGTGATCAGTGCATGCACTCTCACGTTATCAGTGCATGATAGCTACGTGATCAGTGCATGATCAGTCCCGTGATCAGGGTATGATCAGCCACGTGATCAATGCTTGATCAGCCACGTGATCAGTGCATGATAGCCACGTGATCAGTGCATGATAGCCACCTGATCAGTGCATGATCAGTCACTTGATCAGTGCAAGATCTGTCATGTGATAAGTATATGATATCCACGTGATCAGTGCATGTGCAGTCACGTGAACAGTGCATTATAGCTACGTGATCAGTGCATGATCAGCCACGTGATCAGTGCATGAGAGCCATGTGATCAGTGCATGATCAGTTACCTGATCAGTGTATGATCAGCCATGTGATCAGTGCATAATAGCCATGTTATCAGTGCATGTTCAGTCACGTGATCCGTGCATACGCAGTCACGTGATCAGTGCATAATAGCTACGTGATCAGTGCATGATCAGTCAAAAGTTCAATGCATATTCAGCCTCGTGATCAGTGCATGACAGTCACGTGATCAGTGCATACAGTTACGTGATCAGTGCATGCCCAGTCAAGAGATCAGTGCATGATAGCCACGTGATCAGTGCATGATAGCCAAGTGATCAGTGCATGATAGCCACCTGATCAGTGCAAGATCTGTCACGTGATCAGTGCAAGATCTGTCACGTGATCAGTGTATGATATCCACGTGATCAGTGCATGCACACTCATGTGATCAGTGCATTGTAGCTTCGTGCTCAGTGCAGGATCAGCCACGTGATCAGTGCAGGATCAGCCACGTGATCACTGCATGATCAGTCACATGATCAGTGCATGATTATTGACGTGTTCAGTGCGTGAGAGCCATGTGATCAGTGCATGATAAGCAGGTAAGCAGTGCATGATGCGTCACATGATCAGTGCAAAATCTTTCACGTCTAAGTGTATGATCATCCACATTATCAGTGCATGTGCAGTCAAGTGATCAGTGCATGATAGCGACGTGATCATTGCATTATCAGTCACGGGATATGTGCATGTGCAGTCACGTTATCAGTGATTGATAGCCACGTGATCAGCGCATGATCAGTCCCGTGAGCAGTGTATGACCAGCCACGTTATCAGTGCATGATAGGAAGGTGATCATTGCATGATCAGTCACGTGATCATTGCATGGTCAGTTACGTGATGAGTGCATGATAGCCAGGTGATCAGTGCATGATCAGTCTCGTGATCAGTGTATGACCAGCCACATGATCAGTGCAGGATAGCCACATAATTCGCGCCTGATAGCCAGGTGATCAGTGGATGACAAGTCACGTGAACCGTGTATGATCAATCATGTGATCAGTGCATGCACTCTCACGTTATCAGTGCATGATAGCTACGTGATCAGTGCTTGATCAGTCACGTGATCAGTGTATGATTCCCACGTGATCAGTGCATGCATAGTCAAGTGATCAGTGAATGATAGCCATGTAATCAATGCATGATCAGTCACGTGATGAGTGTATGATCAGCCACGTGAACAGTGCGTTCTCAGTCACGTGATCAGGGCGCACTGATCTGGGTGATTCCTGTCTGCTCATCTGCTTGACAATTGCCAGCTGAGGTGCGTGATTCCCACCTGCTCGTCTGCTTGATAACTGCCAGCTGAGCTGCGTGATTCCTGCCTGCTCATCTGCTTGATAATTGCCAGCTGAGCTGTGTGATACCTGTCTGCTCATCTGCTTGATTATTGCCAGTTGAGCTCCGTGATTCCTGCCTGCTCATCGACTTGAAAATTGCCAGCTGAGGCGTGTGATTCCTGCCTTCTCAGCTGCTTGATTATTGCCAGCTGTGCCGCATGATTCGTCACAGCTGAAGTCCATGATTATTGCCTGCTGATTGCATGATTCGTGCCTTCTCAGCTCTTTGATTATTGCCTCCTGAGTCACATCCTCAGTGCATGATAGCCACGGGATCAGCACATGATCAGTCACATGATCAGCGCCAATCAGACATGTGATCATTGCATGCTCAGTCCCGTGATAAGTTCATGATCAGCAACGTGATTAGTGCATGATCGGCCACTTGATCAGTGTATGATCAGCCACGTGATCAGTGCACGATCAGTCACGTGATCAGTGTATGCGCAGTCACGTGATCAATGTATGATCAGCCAAGTGATCAGTGCATGATAGGCACGTGATCAGTGCATGATCAGTCACGTGATCAGTGCATGATCTGCCCTGTGATCAGTGTATGATCATCCACTTGATCAGTGCATGCGCAGTCATGTGATCAATGCATGATAGTGACGTGATCTGTGCATGATCAGTCAGGCGATCAGTCCATGATCAGCCACGTGATCACTGAATGATAGCCACGTGACCAGTGCATGATCAGTCCTGTGATCACTGTATGATCAGCCACGTGAACAGTGCATGATAGCTACGTGATCAGTGCATGATCAGTCAAATGATCAGTGCATGATCAGCCACGTGATCAGTGCATGATAGCCACCTGATCAGTGCATGATCCGTCACGTGATCAGTGCAAGATCTGCCATGTGATCAGTGTATGATATGCACGTGATCTGTGCATGCAGAGTTACGTGATCAGTGCAGTATAGCTATGTGATCAGTGCATGATCAGACACGGGATCAGTGCATGAGAGCCACGTGATCAGTGCATGATAAGTTACGTGAACTGTGTATGATCAGCCACTTGATCAGTGCATAATAACCACGTGATCAGTGCATGATCAGTCACGTGATCAGTGCGTACGCAGTCACGTGATCAGTGCATGATAGCTACGTGATCATTGCATGATCAGTCACATGTATAGATCATGATCAGCCACGTGATCAGTGCATGATAGCCACCTGATCAGTGCGTGATCAACACGTGATCAGTGCAATATCTGTCACGTGATCAGTGTATGGTCATCCATGTGATCATTGCATTCCCAGTCAAGTGATTATTGCATGATAGCGACTTGATAATTGCATGATCAGTCACGGGATCAGTGCACGATCAGTACCTCATCAGTGTATGAATAGCCACGGGATCAGTGCATAATAGCCACGTTATCAGTACATGATCAGTCACGTGATCAGTGCATACGCAGTCACATGATCAGTGCATGATAGCCACCTGATCAGTGCATGATCAGTCCCGTGATCAGTGCATAATCAGCTACGTGATCAGTGCAGCATAGCAAGGTGATCATTGCATGATCAGTCACGGGATAAGTACATGCGAAGTCACGTTATCAGTGAATGATAGCCACGTGATCAGTGCATGATCAGTCCTGTGATCAGTGTATGACCAGCCACGTTATCAGTGCATGATAGGAACGTGATCATTGCATGATCAGTCCCGTGATCAAGGTATGATCAGCCACGTGATCAGTGCTTGATCAGCCACGTGAACAGGGCATGATAGCTACGTGATCAGTGCATGATCAGTCACATGATCAGTGCATGATAGCTACGTGATCAGTGCATGATCAGTCCCGTGATCACGGTATGATCAGCCACGTGATCAGTGCTTGATCAGCCACGTGATCAGTGCATGATTGCCAAGAGATCAGTGCATGATAGCCACCTGATCAGTGCATGACGAGTCACTTGATCAGTGCAAGATCTGTCACGTGATCAGTGTATGATATCCACGTGATCAGTGCATGCACAGTCACGTGAAGAGTGCATTATAGCTATGTGATCGGTGCATGAGAGCCATGTGATCAGTGCATGATCAGTTACCTGATCAGTGTATGATCAGCAACGTGATCAGTGCATAATAGCCATGTTATCAGTGCATGTTCACTCACGTGATCAGTGCATACGCAGTCAGGTGATCAGTGCATGGTAGCTACGTGATCAGTGCATGATCAGCCAGGTGATCAGAGCATGAGAGACACCTGATCAGTGCATGATCAGTCCCGTGATCAGGGTATGATCAGCCACGTGATCAGTGCTTGATCAGCCACATGATCAGTGCATGATAGCCACGTGATCAGTGCATGATAGCCACCTGATCAGTGAATGATCAGTCACTTGATCAGTGCAGGATCTGTCACGTGATCAGTGTATGATATCCACGTGATCAGTGTATGATATCCACGTGATCAGTGCATGCGCAGTCACGTGAACAGTGCATTATAGCTACGTGATCAGTGCATGATCAGCCACCTGATCAGTGCATGAGAGCCATGTGATCAGTGCATGATCAGTTACCTGATTAGTGTATGATCAGCCACGTGATCAGTGCATAATAGCCATGTTATCAGTGCATGTTCAGTCACGTGATCAGTGCATACGCAGTCACGTGATCAGTGCATGATAGCTACGTGATCAGTGCATGATCAGTCAAAAGTTCAGTGCATGATCAGCCTCCTGATCAGTGCATGAGAGCCACGTGATCAGTGCATTCAGTTACGTGATCAGTGCATGCGCAGACAAGTGATCAATGCATGCGCAGTCACGTGAACTGTGCCTTATAGCTACGTGATCAGTGCAGGATCAGCCACGTTATCAGTGCATGAGAGCCACGTGATCAGTGCATGATCAGTTACCTGATCAGTGTATGATCAGCCACGTTATCAGTGCATAATAGCCATGTTATTAGTGCATACGTAGTCACGTGATCAGTGCATGATAGCTACGTGACCAGTGCATGATCAGTCACATGATCAGTGAATGATCATTCACTTGATCAGTGCATGATAGCTACGTGATCAGTGCATGATCAGTCCCGTGATCAGGGTATGATCAGCCACGTGATCAATGCTTGATCAGCCACGTGATCAGTGCATGATAGCCACGTGATCAGTGCATGATAGCCACCTGATCAGTGCATGATCAGTCACTTGATCAGTGCAAGATCTGTCATGTGATAAGTGTATGATATCCACGTGATCAGTGCATGTGCAGTCACGTGAACAGTGCATTATAGCTACGTGATCAGTGCATGATCAGCCACGTGATCAGTGCATGAGAGCCATGTGATCAGTGCATGATCAGTTACCTGATCAGTGTATGATCAGCCATGTGATCAGTGCATAATAGCCATGTTATCAGTGCATGTTCAGTCACGTGATCCGTGCATACGCAGTCACGTGATCAGTGCATAATAGCTACGTGATCAGTGCATGATCAGTCAAAAGTTCAATGCATATTCAGCCTCGTGATCAGTGCATGACAGTCACGTGATCAGTGCATACAGTTACGTGATCAGTGCATGCCCAGTCAAGAGATCAGTGCATGATAGCCACGTGATCAGTGCATGATAGCCAAGTGATCAGTGCATGATAGCCACCTGATCAGTGCAAGATCTGTCACGTGATCAGTGCAAGATCTGTCACGTGATCAGTGTATGATATCCACGTGATCAGTGCATGCACACTCATGTGATCAGTGCATTGTAGCTTCGTGCTCAGTGCAGGATCAGCCACGTGATCAGTGCATGAGAGCCAACTGATCAGTGCATGATCAGTCACATGATCAGTGCATGATTATTGACGTGTTCAGTGCGTGAGAGCCATGTGATCAGTGCATGATAAGCAGGTAAGCAGTGCATGATGCGTCACATGATCAGTGCAAAATCTTTCACGTCTAAGTGTATGATCATCCACATTATCAGTGCATGTGCAGTCAAGTGATCAGTGCATGATAGCGACGTGATCATTGCATTATCAGTCACGGGATATGTGCATGTGCAGTCACGTTATCAGTGATTGATAGCCACGTGATCAGCGCATGATCAGTCACATGATCAGCGCCAATCAGACATGTGATCATTGCATGCTCAGTCCCGTGATAAGTTCATGATCAGCAACGTGATTAGTGCATGATCGGCCACTTGATCAGTGCATGATCAGCCACGTGATCAGTGCATGAGAACCATGTGATCAGTGCATGATCAGTTACCTGATCAGTGTATGATCAGCCATGTGATCAGTGCATAATAGCCATGTTATCAGTGCATGTTCAGTCACGTGATCCGTGCATTCGCAGTCACGTGATCAGTGCATAATAGCTACGTGATCAGTGCATGATCAGTCAAAAGTTCAATGCATATTCAGCCTCGTGATCAGTGCATGACAGTCACGTGATCAGTGCATACAGTTACGTGATCAGTGCATGCCCAGTCAAGAGATCAGTGCATGATAGCCACGTGATCAGTGCATGATAGCCAAGTGATCAGTGCATGATAGCCACCTGATCAGTGCAAGATCTGTCACGTGATCAGTGCAAGATCTGTCACGTGATCAGTGTATGATATCCACGTGATCAGTGCATGCACACTCATGTGATCAGTGCATTGTAGCTTCGTGCTCAGTGCAGGATCAGCCACGTGATCAGTGCATGAGAGCCAACTGATCAGTGCATGATCAGTCACATGATCAGTGCATGATTATTGACGTGTTCAGTGCGTGAGAGCCATGTGATCAGTGCATGATAAGCAGGTAAGCAGTGCATGATGCGTCACATGATCAGTGCAAAATCTTTCACGTCTAAGTGTATGATCATCCACATTATCAGTGCATGTGCAGTCAAGTGATCAGTGCATGATAGCGACGTGATCATTGCATTATCAGTCACGGGATATGTGCATGTGCAGTCACGTTATCAGTGATTGATAGCCACGTGATCAGCGCATGATCAGTCCCGTGAGCAGTGTATGACCAGCCACGTTATCAGTGCATGATAGGAAGGTGATCATTGCATGATCAGTCACGTGATCATTGCATGGTCAGTTACGTGATGAGTGCATGATAGCCAGGTGATCAGTGCATGATCAGTCTCGTGATCAGTGTATGACCAGCCACATGATCAGTGCAGGATAGCCACATAATTCGCGCCTGATAGCCAGGTGATCAGTGGATGACAAGTCACGTGAACCGTGTATGATCAATCATGTGATCAGTGCATGCACTCTCACGTTATCAGTGCATGATAGCTACGTGATCAGTGCTTGATCAGTCACGTGATCAGTGTATGATTCCCACGTGATCAGTGCATGCATAGTCAAGTGATCAGTGAATGATAGCCATGTAATCAATGCATGATCAGTCACGTGATGAGTGTATGATCAGCCACGTGAACAGTGCGTTCTCAGTCACGTGATCAGGGCGCACTGATCTGGGTGATTCCTGTCTGCTCATCTGCTTGACAATTGCCAGCTGAGGTGCGTGATTCCCACCTGCTCGTCTGCTTGATAACTGCCAGCTGAGCTGCGTGATTCCTGCCTGCTCATCTGCTTGATAATTGCCAGCTGAGCTGTGTGATACCTGTCTGCTCATCTGCTTGATTATTGCCAGTTGAGCTCCGTGATTCCTGCCTGCTCATCGACTTGAAAATTGCCAGCTGAGGCGTGTGATTCCTGCCTTCTCAGCTGCTTGATTATTGCCAGCTGTGCCGCATGATTCGTCACAGCTGAAGTCCATGATTATTGCCTGCTGATTGCATGATTCGTGCCTTCTCAGCTCTTTGATTATTGCCTCCTGAGTCACATCCTCAGTGCATGATAGCCACGGGATCAGCACATGATCAGTCACATGATCAGCGCCAATCAGACATGTGATCATTGCATGCTCAGTCCCGTGATCAGTGCATAATCAGCTACGTGATCAGTGCAGCATAGCAAGGTGATCATTGCATGATCAGTCACGGGATAAGTACATGCGAAGTCACGTTATCAGTGAATGATAGCCACGTGATCAGTGCATGATCAGTCCTGTGATCACTGTATGATCAGCCACGTGAACAGTGCATGATAGCTACGTGATCAGTGCATGATCAGTCAAATGATCAGTGCATGATCAGCCACGTGATCAGTGCATGATAGCCACCTGATCAGTGCATGATCCGTCACGTGATCAGTGCAAGATCTGCCATGTGATCAGTGTATGATATGCACGTGATCTGTGCATGCAGAGTTACGTGATCAGTGCAGTATAGCTATGTGATCAGTGCATGATCAGACACGGGATCAGTGCATGAGAGCCACGTGATCAGTGCATGATAAGTTACGTGAACTGTGTATGATCAGCCACTTGATCAGTGCATAATAACCACGTGATCAGTGCATGATCAGTCACGTGATCAGTGCGTACGCAGTCACGTGATCAGTGCATGATAGCTACGTGATCATTGCATGATCAGTCACATGTATAGATCATGATCAGCCACGTGATCAGTGCATGATAGCCACCTGATCAGTGCGTGATCAACACGTGATCAGTGCAATATCTGTCACGTGATCAGTGTATGGTCATCCATGTGATCATTGCATTCCCAGTCAAGTGATTATTGCATGATAGCGACTTGATAATTGCATGATCAGTCACGGGATCAGTGCACGATCAGTACCTCATCAGTGTATGAATAGCCACGGGATCAGTGCATAATAGCCACGTTATCAGTACATGATCAGTCACGTGATCAGTGCATACGCAGTCACATGATCAGTGCATGATAGCCACCTGATCGGTGCATGATCAGTCCCGTGATCAGTGCATAATCAGCTACGTGATCAGTGCAGCATAGCAAGGTGATCATTGCATGATCAGTCACGGGATAAGTACATGCGAAGTCACGTTATCAGTGAATGATAGCCACGTGATCAGTGCATGATCAGTCCTGTGATCAGTGTATGACCAGCCACGTTATCAGTGCATGATAGGAACGTGATCATTGCATGATCAGTCCCGTGATCAAGGTATGATCAGCCACGTGATCAGTGCTTGATCAGCCACGTGAACAGGGCATGATAGCTACGTGATCAGTGCATGATCAGTCACATGATCAGTGCATGATAGCTACGTGATCAGTGCATGATCAGTCCCGTGATCACGGTATGATCAGCCACGTGATCAGTGCTTGATCAGCCACGTGATCAGTGCATGATTGCCAAGAGATCAGTGCATGATAGCCACCTGATCAGTGCATGACGAGTCACTTGATCAGTGCAAGATCTGTCACGTGATCAGTGTATGATATCCACGTGATCAGTGCATGCACAGTCACGTGAAGAGTGCATTATAGCTATGTGATCGGTGCATGAGAGCCATGTGATCAGTGCATGATCAGTTACCTGATCAGTGTATGATCAGCAACGTGATCAGTGCATAATAGCCATGTTATCAGTGCATGTTCACTCACGTGATCAGTGCATACGCAGTCAGGTGATCAGTGCATGGTAGCTACGTGATCAGTGCATGATCAGCCAGGTGATCAGAGCATGAGAGACACCTGATCAGTGCATGATCAGTCCCGTGATCAGGGTATGATCAGCCACGTGATCAGTGCTTGATCAGCCACATGATCAGTGCATGATAGCCACGTGATCAGTGCATGATAGCCACCTGATCAGTGAATGATCAGTCACTTGATCAGTGCAGGATCTGTCACGTGATCAGTGTATGATATCCACGTGATCAGTGTATGATATCCACGTGATCAGTGCATGCGCAGTCACGTGAACAGTGCATTATAGCTACGTGATCAGTGCATGATCAGCCACCTGATCAGTGCATGAGAGCCATGTGATCAGTGCATGATCAGTTACCTGATCAGTGTATGATCAGCCACGTGATCAGTGCATAATAGCCATGTTATCAGTGCATGTTCAGTCACGTGATCAGTGCATACGCAGTCACGTGATCAGTGCATGATAGCTACGTGATCAGTGCATGATCAGTCAAAAGTTCAGTGCATGATCAGCCTCCTGATCAGTGCATGAGAGCCACGTGATCAGTGCATTCAGTTACGTGATCAGTGCATGCGCAGACAAGTGATCAATGCATGCGCAGTCACGTGAACTGTGCCTTATAGCTACGTGATCAGTGCAGGATCAGCCACGTTATCAGTGCATGAGAGCCACGTGATCAGTGCATGATCAGTTACCTGATCAGTGTATGATCAGCCACGTTATCAGTGCATAATAGCCATGTTATTAGTGCATACGTAGTCACGTGATCAGTGCATGATAGCTACGTGACCAGTGCATGATCAGTCACATGATCAGTGAATGATCATTCACTTGATCAGTGCATGATAGCTACGTGATCAGTGCATGATCAGTCCCGTGATCAGGGTATGATCAGCCACGTGATCAATGCTTGATCAGCCACGTGATCAGTGCATGATAGCCACGTGATCAGTGCATGATAGCCACCTGATCAGTGCATGATCAGTCACGTGATCAGTGCAAGATCTGTCATGTGATAAGTGTATGATATCCACGTGATCAGTGCATGTGCAGTCACGTGAACAGTGCATTATAGCTACGTGATCAGTGCATGATCAGCCACGTGATCAGTGCATGAGAGCCATGTGATCAGTGCATGATCAGTTACCTGATCAGTGTATGATCAGCCATGTGATCAGTGCATAATAGCCATGTTATCAGTGCATGTTCAGTCACGTGATCCGTGCATACGCAGTCACGTGATCAGTGCATAATAGCTACGTGATCAGTGCATGATCAGTCAAAAGTTCAATGCATATTCAGCCTCGTGATCAGTGCATGACAGTCACGTGATCAGTGCATACAGTTACGTGATCAGTGCATGCCCAGTCAAGAGATCAGTGCATGATAGCCACGTGATCAGTGCATGATAGCCAAGTGATCAGTGCATGATAGCCACCTGATCAGTGCAAGATCTGTCACGTGATCAGTGCAAGATCTGTCACGTGATCAGTGTATGATATCCACGTGATCAGTGCATGCACACTCATGTGATCAGTGCATTGTAGCTTCGTGCTCAGTGCAGGATCAGCCACGTGATCAGTGCATGAGAGCCAACTGATCAGTGCATGATCAGTCACATGATCAGTGCATGATTATTGACGTGTTCAGTGCGTGAGAGCCATGTGATCAGTGCATGATAAGCAGGTAAGCAGTGCATGATGCGTCACATGATCAGTGCAAAATCTTTCCTGTCTAAGTGTATGATCATCCACATTATCAGTGCATGTGCAGTCAAGTGATCAGTGCATGATAGCGACGTGATCATTGCATTATCAGTCACGGGATATGTGCATGTGCAGTCACGTTATCAGTGATTGATAGCCACGTGATCAGCGCATGATCAGTCCCGTGAGCAGTGTATGACCAGCCACGTTATCAGTGCATGATAGGAAGGTGATCATTGCATGATCAGTCACGTGATCATTGCATGGTCAGTTACGTGATGAGTGCATGATAGCCAGGTGATCAGTGCATGATCAGTCTCGTGATCAGTGTATGACCAGCCACATGATCAGTGCAGGATAGCCACATAATTCGCGCCTGATAGCCAGGTGATCAGTGGATGACAAGTCACGTGAACCGTGTATGATCAATCATGTGATCAGTGCATGCACTCTCACGTTATCAGTGCATGATAGCTACGTGATCAGTGCTTGATCAGTCACGTGATCAGTGTATGATTCCCACGTGATCAGTGCATGCATAGTCAAGTGATCAGTGAATGATAGCCATGTAATCAATGCATGATCAGTCACGTGATGAGTGTATGATCAGCCACGTGAACAGTGCGTTCTCAGTCACGTGATCAGGGCGCACTGATCTGGGTGATTCCTGTCTGCTCATCTGCTTGACAATTGCCAGCTGAGGTGCGTGATTCCCACCTGCTCGTCTGCTTGATAACTGCCAGCTGAGCTGCGTGATTCCTGCCTGCTCATCTGCTTGATAATTGCCAGCTGAGCTGTGTGATACCTGTCTGCTCATCTGCTTGATTATTGCCAGTTGAGCTCCGTGATTCCTGCCTGCTCATCGACTTGAAAATTGCCAGCTGAGGCGTGTGATTCCTGCCTTCTCAGCTGCTTGATTATTGCCAGCTGTG
The DNA here is from genome assembly GCF_002263795.3 of Bos taurus. Taxonomy (NCBI): domain Eukaryota; kingdom Metazoa; phylum Chordata; class Mammalia; order Artiodactyla; family Bovidae; genus Bos; species Bos taurus. The sequence continues at coordinate 15,435 of NW_020190785.1, read as the reverse complement.
CCGCATGATTCGTCACAGCTGAAGTCCATGATTATTGCCTGCTGATTGCATGATTCGTGCCTTCTCAGCTCTTTGATTATTGCCTCCTGAGTCACATCCTCAGTGCATGATAGCCACGGGATCAGCACATGATCAGTCACATGATCAGCGCCAATCAGACATGTGATCATTGCATGCTCAGTCCCGTGATCAGTGCATAATCAGCTACGTGATCAGTGCAGCATAGCAAGGTGATCATTGCATGATCAGTCACGGGATAAGTACATGCGAAGTCACGTTATCAGTGAATGATAGCCACGTGATCAGTGCATGATCAGTCCTGTGATCACTGTATGATCAGCCACGTGAACAGTGCATGATAGCTACGTGATCAGTGCATGATCAGTCAAATGATCAGTGCATGATCAGCCACGTGATCAGTGCATGATAGCCACCTGATCAGTGCATGATCCGTCACGTGATCAGTGCAAGATCTGCCATGTGATCAGTGTATGATATGCACGTGATCTGTGCATGCAGAGTTACGTGATCAGTGCAGTATAGCTATGTGATCAGTGCATGATCAGACACGGGATCAGTGCATGAGAGCCACGTGATCAGTGCATGATAAGTTACGTGAACTGTGTATGATCAGCCACTTGATCAGTGCATAATAACCACGTGATCAGTGCATGATCAGTCACGTGATCAGTGCGTACGCAGTCACGTGATCAGTGCATGATAGCTACGTGATCATTGCATGATCAGTCACATGTATAGATCATGATCAGCCACGTGATCAGTGCATGATAGCCACCTGATCAGTGCGTGATCAACACGTGATCAGTGCAATATCTGTCACGTGATCAGTGTATGGTCATCCATGTGATCATTGCATTCCCAGTCAAGTGATTATTGCATGATAGCGACTTGATAATTGCATGATCAGTCACGGGATCAGTGCACGATCAGTACCTCATCAGTGTATGAATAGCCACGGGATCAGTGCATAATAGCCACGTTATCAGTACATGATCAGTCACGTGATCAGTGCATACGCAGTCACATGATCAGTGCATGATAGCCACCTGATCGGTGCATGATCAGTCCCGTGATCAGTGCATAATAAGCTACGTGATCAGTGCAGCATAGCAAGGTGATCATTGCATGATCAGTCACGGGATAAGTACATGCGAAGTCACGTTATCAGTGAATGATAGCCACGTGATCAGTGCATGATCAGTCCTGTGATCAGTGTATGACCAGCCACGTTATCAGTGCATGATAGGAACGTGATCATTGCATGATCAGTCCCGTGATCAAGGTATGATCAGCCACGTGATCAGTGCTTGATCAGCCACGTGAACAGGGCATGATAGCTACGTGATCAGTGCATGATCAGTCACATGATCAGTGCATGATAGCTACGTGATCAGTGCATGATCAGTCCCGTGATCACGGTATGATCAGCCACGTGATCAGTGCTTGATCAGCCACGTGATCAGTGCATGATTGCCAAGAGATCAGTGCATGATAGCCACCTGATCAGTGCATGACGAGTCACTTGATCAGTGCAAGATCTGTCACGTGATCAGTGTATGATATCCACGTGATCAGTGCATGCACAGTCACGTGAAGAGTGCATTATAGCTATGTGATCGGTGCATGAGAGCCATGTGATCAGTGCATGATCAGTTACCTGATCAGTGTATGATCAGCAACGTGATCAGTGCATAATAGCCATGTTATCAGTGCATGTTCACTCACGTGATCAGTGCATACGCAGTCAGGTGATCAGTGCATGGTAGCTACGTGATCAGTGCATGATCAGCCAGGTGATCAGAGCATGAGAGACACCTGATCAGTGCATGATCAGTCCCGTGATCAGGGTATGATCAGCCACGTGATCAGTGCTTGATCAGCCACATGATCAGTGCATGATAGCCACGTGATCAGTGCATGATAGCCACCTGATCAGTGAATGATCAGTCACTTGATCAGTGCAGGATCTGTCACGTGATCAGTGTATGATATCCACGTGATCAGTGTATGATATCCACGTGATCAGTGCATGCGCAGTCACGTGAACAGTGCATTATAGCTACGTGATCAGTGCATGATCAGCCACCTGATCAGTGCATGAGAGCCATGTGATCAGTGCATGATCAGTTACCTGATCAGTGTATGATCAGCCACGTGATCAGTGCATAATAGCCATGTTATCAGTGCATGTTCAGTCACGTGATCAGTGCATACGCAGTCACGTGATCAGTGCATGATAGCTACGTGATCAGTGCATGATCAGTCAAAAGTTCAGTGCATGATCAGCCTCCTGATCAGTGCATGAGAGCCACGTGATCAGTGCATTCAGTTACGTGATCAGTGCATGCGCAGACAAGTGATCAATGCATGCGCAGTCACGTGAACTGTGCCTTATAGCTACGTGATCAGTGCAGGATCAGCCACGTTATCAGTGCATGAGAGCCACGTGATCAGTGCATGATCAGTTACCTGATCAGTGTATGATCAGCCACGTTATCAGTGCATAATAGCCATGTTATTAGTGCATACGTAGTCACGTGATCAGTGCATGATAGCTACGTGACCAGTGCATGATCAGTCACATGATCAGTGAATGATCATTCACTTGATCAGTGCATGATAGCTACGTGATCAGTGCATGATCAGTCCCGTGATCAGGGTATGATCAGCCACGTGATCAATGCTTGATCAGCCACGTGATCAGTGCATGATAGCCACGTGATCAGTGCATGATAGCCACCTGATCAGTGCATGATCAGTCACGTGATCAGTGCAAGATCTGTCATGTGATAAGTGTATGATATCCACGTGATCAGTGCATGTGCAGTCACGTGAACAGTGCATTATAGCTACGTGATCAGTGCATGATCAGCCACGTGATCAGTGCATGAGAGCCATGTGATCAGTGCATGATCAGTTACCTGATCAGTGTATGATCAGCCATGTGATCAGTGCATAATAGCCATGTTATCAGTGCATGTTCAGTCACGTGATCCGTGCATACGCAGTCACGTGATCAGTGCATAATAGCTACGTGATCAGTGCATGATCAGTCAAAAGTTCAATGCATATTCAGCCTCGTGATCAGTGCATGACAGTCACGTGATCAGTGCATACAGTTACGTGATCAGTGCATGCCCAGTCAAGAGATCAGTGCATGATAGCCACGTGATCAGTGCATGATAGCCAAGTGATCAGTGCATGATAGCCACCTGATCAGTGCAAGATCTGTCACGTGATCAGTGCAAGATCTGTCACGTGATCAGTGTATGATATCCACGTGATCAGTGCATGCACACTCATGTGATCAGTGCATTGTAGCTTCGTGCTCAGTGCAGGATCAGCCACGTGATCAGTGCATGAGAGCCAACTGATCAGTGCATGATCAGTCACATGATCAGTGCATGATTATTGACGTGTTCAGTGCGTGAGAGCCATGTGATCAGTGCATGATAAGCAGGTAAGCAGTGCATGATGCGTCACATGATCAGTGCAAAATCTTTCCTGTCTAAGTGTATGATCATCCACATTATCAGTGCATGTGCAGTCAAGTGATCAGTGCATGATAGCGACGTGATCATTGCATTATCAGTCACGGGATATGTGCATGTGCAGTCACGTTATCAGTGATTGATAGCCACGTGATCAGCGCATGATCAGTCACATGATCAGCGCCAATCAGACATGTGATCATTGCATGCTCAGTCCCGTGATAAGTTCATGATCAGCAACGTGATTAGTGCATGATCGGCCACTTGATCAGTGCATGATCAGCCACGTGATCAGTGCATGAGAGCCATGTGATCAGTGCATGATCAGTTACCTGATCAGTGTATGATCAGCCATGTGATCAGTGCATAATAGCCATGTTATCAGTGCATGTTCAGTCACGTGATCCGTGCATTCGCAGTCACGTGATCAGTGCATAATAGCTACGTGATCAGTGCATGATCAGTCAAAAGTTCAATGCATATTCAGCCTCGTGATCAGTGCATGACAGTCACGTGATCAGTGCATACAGTTACGTGATCAGTGCATGCCCAGTCAAGAGATCAGTGCATGATAGCCACGTGATCAGTGCATGATAGCCAAGTGATCAGTGCATGATAGCCACCTGATCAGTGCAAGATCTGTCACGTGATCAGTGCAAGATCTGTCACGTGATCAGTGTATGATATCCACGTGATCAGTGCATGCACACTCATGTGATCAGTGCATTGTAGCTTCGTGCTCAGTGCAGGATCAGCCACGTGATCAGTGCAGGATCAGCCACGTGATCAGTGCATGATCAGTCACATGATCAGTGCATGATTATTGACGTGTTCAGTGCGTGAGAGCCATGTGATCAGTGCATGATAAGCAGGTAAGCAGTGCATGATGCATCACATGATCAGTGCAAAATCTTTCACGTCTAAGTGTATGATCATCCACATTATCAGTGCATGTGCAGTCAAGTGATCAGTGCATGATAGCGACGTGATCATTGCATTATCAGTCACGGGATATGTGCATGTGCAGTCACGTTATCAGTGATTGATAGCCACGTGATCAGCGCATGATCAGTCCCGTGAGCAGTGTATGACCAGCCACGTTATCAGTGCATGATAGGAAGGTGATCATTGCATGATCAGTCACGTGATCATTGCATGGTCAGTTACGTGATGAGTGCATGATAGCCAGGTGATCAGTGCATGATCAGTCTCGTGATCAGTGTATGACCAGCCACATGATCAGTGCAGGATAGCCACATAATTCGCGCCTGATAGCCAGGTGATCAGTGGATGACCAGTCACGTGAACCGTGTATGATCAATCATGTGATCAGTGCATGCGCTCTCACGTTATCAGTGCATGATAGCTACGTGATCAGTGCTTGATCAGTCACGTGATCAGTGTATGATTCCCACGTGATCAGTGCATGCATAGTCAAGTGATCAGTGAATGATAGCCATGTAATCAATGCATGATCAGTCACGTGATGAGTGTATGATCAGCCACGTGAACAGTGCGTTCTCAGTCACGTGATCAGGGCGCACTGATCTGGGTGATTCCTGTCTGCTCATCTGCTTGACAATTGCCAGCTGAGGTGCGTGATTCCCACCTGCTCGTCTGCTTGATAACTGCCAGCTGAGCTGCGTGATTCCTGCCTGCTCATCTGCTTGATAATTGCCAGCTGAGCTGTGTGATACCTGTCTGCTCATCTGCTTGATTATTGCCAGTTGAGCTCCGTGATTCCTGCCTGCTCATCGACTTGAAAATTGCCAGCTGAGGCGTGTGATTCCTGCCTTCTCAGCTGCTTGATTATTGCCAGCTGTGCCGCATGATTCGTCACAGCTGAAGTCCATGATTATTGCCTGCTGATTGCATGATTCGTGCCTTCTCAGCTCTTTGATTATTGCCTCCTGAGTCACATCCTCAGTGCATGATAGCCACGGGATCAGCACATGATCAGTCACATGATCAGCGCCAATCAGACATGTGATCATTGCATGCTCAGTCCCGTGATAAGTTCATGATCAGCAACGTGATTAGTGCATGATCGGCCACTTGATCAGTGTATGATCAGCCACGTGATCAGTGCACGATCAGTCACGTGATCAGGGTATGCGCAGTCACGTGATCAATGTATGATCAGCCAAGTGATCAGTGCATGATAGGCACGTGATCAGTGCATGATCAGTCACGTGATCAGTGCATGATCTGCCCTGTGATCAGTGTATGATCATCCACTTGATCAGTGCATGCGCAGTCATGTGATCAATGCATGATAGTGACGTGATCTGTGCATGATCAGTCAGGCGATCAGTCCATGATCAGCCACGTGATCACTGAATGATAGCCACGTGACCAGTGCATGATCAGTCCTGTGATCACTGTATGATCAGCCACGTGAACAGTGCATGATAGCTACGTGATCAGTGCATGATCAGTCAAATGATCAGTGCATGATCAGCCACGTGATCAGTGCATGATAGCCACCTGATCAGTGCATGATCCGTCACGTGATCAGTGCAAGATCTGCCATGTGATCAGTGTATGATATGCACGTGATCTGTGCATGCAGAGTTACGTGATCAGTGCAGTATAGCTATGTGATCAGTGCATGATCAGACACGGGATCAGTGCATGAGAGCCACGTGATCAGTGCATGATAAGTTACGTGAACTGTGTATGATCAGCCACTTGATCAGTGCATAATAACCACGTGATCAGTGCATGATCAGTCACGTGATCAGTGCGTACGCAGTCACGTGATCAGTGCATGATAGCTACGTGATCATTGCATGATCAGTCACATGTATAGATCATGATCAGCCACGTGATCAGTGCATGATAGCCACGTGATCAGTGCGTGATCAACACGTGATCAGTGCAATATCTGTCACGTGATCAGTGTATGGTCATCCATGTGATCATTGCATTCCCAGTCAAGTGATTATTGCATGATAGCGACTTGATAATTGCATGATCAGTCACGGGATCAGTGCACGATCAGTACCTCATCAGTGTATGAATAGCCACGGGATCAGTGCATAATAGCCACGTTATCAGTACATGATCAGTCACGTGATCAGTGCATACGCAGTCACATGATCAGTGCATGATAGCCACCTGATCAGTGCATGATCAGTCCCGTGATCAGTGCATAATCAGCTACGTGATCAGTGCAGCATAGCAAGGTGATCATTGCATGATCAGTCACGGGATAAGTACATGCGAAGTCACGTTATCAGTGAATGATAGCCACGTGATCAGTGCATGATCAGTCCTGTGATCAGTGTATGACCAGCCACGTTATCAGTGCATGATAGGAACGTGATCATTGCATGATCAGTCCCGTGATCAAGGTATGATCAGCCACGTGATCAGTGCTTGATCAGCCACGTGAACAGGGCATGATAGCTACGTGATCAGTGCATGATCAGTCACATGATCAGTGCATGATAGCTACGTGATCAGTGCATGATCAGTCCCGTGATCACGGTATGATCAGCCACGTGATCAGTGCTTGATCAGCCACGTGATCAGTGCATGATTGCCAAGAGATCAGTGCATGATAGCCACCTGATCAGTGCATGACGAGTCACTTGATCAGTGCAAGATCTGTCACGTGATCAGTGTATGATATCCACGTGATCAGTGCATGCACAGTCACGTGAAGAGTGCATTATAGCTATGTGATCGGTGCATGAGAGCCATGTGATCAGTGCATGATCAGTTACCTGATCAGTGTATGATCAGCAACGTGATCAGTGCATAATAGCCATGTTATCAGTGCATGTTCACTCACGTGATCAGTGCATACGCAGTCAGGTGATCAGTGCATGGTAGCTACGTGATCAGTGCATGATCAGCCAGGTGATCAGAGCATGAGAGACACCTGATCAGTGCATGATCAGTCCCGTGATCAGGGTATGATCAGCCACGTGATCAGTGCTTGATCAGCCACATGATCAGTGCATGATAGCCACGTGATCAGTGCATGATAGCCACCTGATCAGTGAATGATCAGTCACTTGATCAGTGCAGGATCTGTCACGTGATCAGTGTATGATATCCACGTGATCAGTGTATGATATCCACGTGATCAGTGCATGCGCAGTCACGTGAACAGTGCATTATAGCTACGTGATCAGTGCATGATCAGCCACCTGATCAGTGCATGAGAGCCATGTGATCAGTGCATGATCAGTTACCTGATTAGTGTATGATCAGCCACGTGATCAGTGCATGATCAGCCACCTGATCAGTGCATGAGAGCCATGTGATCAGTGCATGATCAGTTACCTGATTAGTGTATGATCAGCCACGTGATCAGTGCATAATAGCCATGTTATCAGTGCATGTTCAGTCACGTGATCAGTGCATGATAGCTACGTGATCAGTGCATGATCAGTCAAAAGTTCAGTGCATGATCAGCCTCCTGATCAGTGCATGAGAGCCACGTGATCAGTGCATTCAGTTACGTGATCAGTGCATGCGCAGACAAGTGATCAATGCATGCGCAGTCACGTGAACTGTGCCTTATAGCTACGTGATCAGTGCAGGATCAGCCACGTTATCAGTGCATGAGAGCCACGTGATCAGTGCATGATCAGTTACCTGATCAGTGTATGATCAGCCACGTTATCAGTGCATAATAGCCATGTTATTAGTGCATACGTAGTCACGTGATCAGTGCATGATAGCTACGTGACCAGTGCATGATCAGTCAAAAGTTCAGTGCATGATCAGCCTCCTGATCAGTGCATGAGAGCCACGTGATCAGTGCATTCAGTTACGTGATCAGTGCATGCGCAGACAAGTGATCAATGCATGCGCAGTCACGTGAACTGTGCCTTATAGCTACGTGATCAGTGCAGGATCAGCCACGTTATCAGTGCATGAGAGCCACGTGATCAGTGCATGATCAGTTACCTGATCAGTGTATGATCAGCCACGTTATCAGTGCATAATAGCCATGTTATTAGTGCATACGTAGTCACGTGATCAGTGCATGATAGCTACGTGACCAGTGCATGATCAGTCACATGATCAGTGAATGATCATTCACTTGATCAGTGCATGATAGCTACGTGATCAGTGCATGATCAGTCCCGTGATCAGGGTATGATCAGCCACGTGATCAATGCTTGATCAGCCACGTGATCAGTGCATGATAGCCACGTGATCAGTGCATGATAGCCACCTGATCAGTGCATGATCAGTCACTTGATCAGTGCAAGATCTGTCATGTGATAAGTGTATGATATCCACGTGATCAGTGCATGTGCAGTCACGTGAACAGTGCATTATAGCTACGTGATCAGTGCATGATCAGCCACGTGATCAGTGCATGAGAGCCATGTGATCAGTGCATGATCAGTTACCTGATCAGTGTATGATCAGCCATGTGATCAGTGCATAATAGCCATGTTATCAGCGCATGTTCAGTCACGTGATCCGTGCATACGCAGTCACGTGATCAGTGCATAATAGCTACGTGATCAGTGCATGATCAGTCAAAAGTTCAATGCATATTCAGCCTCGTGATCAGTGCATGACAGTCACGTGATCAGTGCATACAGTTACGTGATCAGTGCATGCCCAGTCAAGAGATCAGTGCATGATAGCCACGTGATCAGTGCATGATAGCCAAGTGATCAGTGCATGATAGCCACCTGATCAGTGCAAGATCTGTCACGTGATCAGTGCAAGATCTGTCACGTGATCAGTGTATGATATCCACGTGATCAGTGCATGCACACTCATGTGATCAGTGCATTGTAGCTTCGTGCTCAGTGCAGGATCAGCCACGTGATCAGTGCATGAGAGCCAACTGATCAGTGCATGATCAGTCACATGATCAGTGCATGATTATTGACGTGTTCAGTGCGTGAGAGCCATGTGATCAGTGCATGATAAGCAGGTAAGCAGTGCATGATGCGTCACATGATCAGTGCAAAGTCTTTCACGTCTAAGTGTATGATCATCCACATTATCAGTGCATGTGCAGTCAAGTGATCAGTGCATGATAGCGACGTGATCATTGCATTATCAGTCACGGGATATGTGCATGTGCAGTCACGTTATCAGTGATTGATAGCCACCTGATCAGTGCATGATCAGTCACTTGATCAGTGCATGTTCAGTCACGTGATCAGTGCATGATAGCTACGTGATCAGTGCATGATCAGTCAAAAGTTCAGTGCATGATCAGCCTCCTGATCAGTGCATGAGAGCCACGTGATCAGTGCATTCAGTTACGTGATCAGTGCATGCGCAGACAAGTGATCAATGCATGCGCAGTCACGTGAACTGTGCCTTATAGCTACGTGATCAGTGCAGGATCAGCCACGTTATCAGTGCATGAGAGCCACGTGATCAGTGCATGATCAGTTACCTGATCAGTGTATGATCAGCCACGTTATCAGTGCATAATAGCCATGTTATTAGTGCATACGTAGTCACGTGATCAGTGCATGATAGCTACGTGACCAGTGCATGATCAGTCACATGATCAGTGAATGATCATTCACTTGATCAGTGCATGATAGCTACGTGATCAGTGCATGATCAGTCCCGTGATCAGGGTATGATCAGCCACGTGATCAATGCTTGATCAGCCACGTGATCAGTGCATGATAGCCACGTGATCAGTGCATGATAGCCACCTGATCAGTGCATGATCAGTCACTTGATCAGTGCAAGATCTGTCATGTGATAAGTGTATGATATCCACGTGATCAGTGCATGTGCAGTCACGTGAACAGTGCATTATAGCTACGTGATCAGTGCATGATCAGCCACGTGATCAGTGCATGAGAGCCATGTGATCAGTGCATGATCAGTTACCTGATCAGTGTATGATCAGCCATGTGATCAGTGCATAATAGCCATGTTATCAGCGCATGTTCAGTCACGTGATCCGTGCATACGCAGTCACGTGATCAGTGCATAATAGCTACGTGATCAGTGCATGATCAGTCAAAAGTTCAATGCATATTCAGCCTCGTGATCAGTGCATGACAGTCACGTGATCAGTGCATACAGTTACGTGATCAGTGCATGCCCAGTCAAGAGATCAGTGCATGATAGCCACGTGATCAGTGCATGATAGCCAAGTGATCAGTGCATGATAGCCACCTGATCAGTGCAAGATCTGTCACGTGATCAGTGCAAGATCTGTCACGTGATCAGTGTATGATATCCACGTGATCAGTGCATGCACACTCATGTGATCAGTGCATTGTAGCTTCGTGCTCAGTGCAGGATCAGCCACGTGATCAGTGCATGAGAGCCAACTGATCAGTGCATGATCAGTCACATGATCAGTGCATGATTATTGACGTGTTCAGTGCGTGAGAGCCATGTGATCAGTGCATGATAAGCAGGTAAGCAGTGCATGATGCGTCACATGATCAGTGCAAAATCTTTCACGTCTAAGTGTATGATCATCCACATTATCAGTGCATGTGCAGTCAAGTGATCAGTGCATGATAGCGACGTGATCATTGCATTATCAGTCACGGGATATGTGCATGTGCAGTCACGTTATCAGTGATTGATAGCCACGTGATCAGCGCATGATCAGTCCCGTGAGCAGTGTATGACCAGCCACGTTATCAGTGCATGATAGGAAGGTGATCATTGCATGATCAGTCACGTGATCATTGCATGGTCAGTTACGTGATGAGTGCATGATAGCCAGGTGATCAGTGCATGATCAGTCTCGTGATCAGTGTATGACCAGCCACATGATCAGTGCAGGATAGCCACATAATTCCCGCCTGATAGCCAGGTGATCAGTGGATGACCAGTCACGTGAACCGTGTATGATCAATCATGTGATCAGTGCATGCACTCTCACGTTATCAGTGCATGATAGCTACGTGATCAGTGCTTGATCAGTCACGTGATCAGTGTATGATTCCCACGTGATCAGTGCATGCATAGTCAAGTGATCAGTGAATGATAGCCATGTAATCAATGCATGATCAGTCACGTGATGAGTGTATGATCAGCCACGTGAACAGTGCGTTCTCAGTCACGTGATCAGGGCGCACTGATCTGGGTGATTCCTGTCTGCTCATCTGCTTGACAATTGCCAGCTGAGGTGCGTGATTCCCACCTGCTCGTCTGCTTGATAACTGCCAGCTGAGCTGCGTGATTCCTGCCTGCTCATCTGCTTGATAATTGCCAGCTGAGCTGTGTGATACCTGTCTGCTCATCTGCTTGATTATTGCCAGTTGAGCTCCGTGATTCCTGCCTGCTCATCGACTTGAAAATTGCCAGCTGAGGCGTGTGATTCCTGCCTTCTCAGCTGCTTGATTATTGCCAGCTGTGCCGCATGATTCGTCACAGCTGAAGTCCATGATTATTGCCTGCTGATTGCATGATTCGTGCCTTCTCAGCTCTTTGATTATTGCCTCCTGAGTCACATCCTCAGTGCATGATAGCCACGGGATCAGCACATGATCAGTCACATGATCAGCGCCAATCAGACATGTGATCATTGCATGCTCAGTCCCGTGATAAGTTCATGATCAGCAACGTGATTAGTGCATGATCGGCCACTTGATCAGTGTATGATCAGCCACGTGATCAGTGCACGATCAGTCACGTGATCAGTGTATGCGCAGTCACGTGATCAATGTATGATCAGCCAAGTGATCAGTGCATGATAGGCACGTGATCAGTGCATGATCAGTCACGTGATCAGTGCATGATCTGCCCTGTGATCAGTGTATGATCATCCACTTGATCAGTGCATGCGCAGTCATGTGATCAATGCATGATAGTGACGTGATCTGTGCATGATCAGTCAGGCGATCAGTCCATGATCAGCCACGTGATCACTGAATGATAGCCACGTGACCAGTGCATGATCAGTCCTGTGATCACTGTATGATCAGCCACGTGAACAGTGCATGATAGCTACGTGATCAGTGCATGATCAGTCAAATGATCAGTGCATGAGCAGCCACGTGATCAGTGCATGATAGCCACCTGATCAGTGCATGATCCGTCACGTGATCAGTGCAAGATCTGCCATGTGATCAGTGTATGATATGCACGTGATCTGTGCATGCAGAGTTACGTGATCAGTGCAGTATAGCTATGTGATCAGTGCATGATCAGACACGGGATCAGTGCATGAGAGCCACGTGATCAGTGCATGATAAGTTACGTGAACTGTGTATGATCAGCCACTTGATCAGTGCATAATAACCACGTGATCAGTGCATGATCAGTCACGTGATCAGTGCGTACGCAGTCACGTGATCAGTGCATGATAGCTACGTGATCATTGCATGATCAGTCACATGTATAGATCATGATCAGCCACGTGATCAGTGCATGATAGCCACCTGATCAGTGCGTGATCAACACGTGATCAGTGCAATATCTGTCACGTGATCAGTGTATGGTCATCCATGTGATCATTGCATTCCCAGTCAAGTGATTATTGCATGATAGCGACTTGATAATTGCATGATCAGTCACGGGATCAGTGCACGATCAGTACCTCATCAGTGTATGAATAGCCACGGGATCAGTGCATAATAGCCACGTTATCAGTACATGATCAGTCACGTGATCAGTGCATACGCAGTCACATGATCAGTGCATGATAGCCACCTGATCAGTGCATGATCAGTCCCGTGATCAGTGCATAATCAGCTACGTGATCAGTGCAGCATAGCAAGGTGATCATTGCATGATCAGTCACGGGATAAGTACATGCGAAGTCACGTTATCAGTGAATGATAGCCACGTGATCAGTGCATGATCAGTCCTGTGATCAGTGTATGACCAGCCACGTTATCAGTGCATGATAGGAACGTGATCATTGCATGATCAGTCCCGTGATCAAGGTATGATCAGCCACGTGATCAGTGCTTGATCAGCCACGTGAACAGGGCATGATAGCTACGTGATCAGTGCATGATCAGTCACATGATCAGTGCATGATAGCTACGTGATCAGTGCATGATCAGTCCCGTGATCACGGTATGATCAGCCACGTGATCAGTGCTTGATCAGCCACGTGATCAGTGCATGATTGCCAAGAGATCAGTGCATGATAGCCACCTGATCAGTGCATGATGAGTCACTTGATCAGTGCAAGATCTGTCACGTGATCAGTGTATGATATCCACGTGATCAGTGCATGCACAGTCACCGTGAAGAGTGCATTATAGCTATGTGATCGGTTGGCATGAGAGCCATGTGATCAGTGCATGATCAGTTACCTGATCAGTGTATGATCAAGCAACGTGATCAGTGCATAATAGCCATGTTATCAGTGCATGTTCACTCACGTGATCAGTGCATACGCAGTCAGGTGAATCAGTGCATGGTAGCTACGTGATCAGTGCATGATCAGCCAGGTGATCAGAGCATGAGAGACACCTGATCAGTGCATGATCAGTCCGTGATCAGGGTATGATCAGCCACGTGATCAGTGCTTGATCAGCCACATGATCAGTGCATGATAAGCCACGTGATCAGGGCATGATAGCCACCTGATCAGTGAATGATCAGTCACTTGATCAGTGCAGGATCTGTCACGTGATCAGTGTATGATATCCACGTGATCAGTGTATGAATCCACGTGATCAGTGCATGCGCAGTCACGTGAACAGTGCATATAGCTACGTGATCAGTGCTATGATCAGCCACCTGATCAGTGCATGAGAGCCAATGTGATCAGTGCATGATCAGTTACCTGATTAGTGTATGATCAGCCACGTGATCAGTGCATAATAGCCATGTTATCAGTGCATGTCAGTCACGTGATCAGTGCATACGCAGTCACGTGATCAGTGCATGATAGCTACGTGATCAGTGCATGATCAGTCAAAAGTTCAGTGCATGATCAGCCTCCTGATCAGGTGCATGAGAGCCACGTGATCAGTGCATTCAGTTACGTGATCAGTGCATGCGCAGACAAGTGATCAATGCATGCGCAGTCACGTGAACTGTGCCTTATAGCTACGTGATCAGTGCAGGATCAGCCACGTTATCAGTGCATGAGAGCCACGTGATCAGTGCATGATCAGTTACCTGATCAGTGTATGATCAGCCACGTTATCAGTGCATAATAGCCATGTTATTAGTGCATACGTAGTCACGTGATCAGTGCATGATAGCTACGTGACCAGTGCATGATCAGTCACATGATCAGTGAATGATCATTCACTTGATCAGTGCATGATAGCTACGTGATCAGTGCATGATCAGTCCCGTGATCAGGGTATGATCAGCCACGTGATCAATGCTTGATCAGCCACGTGATCAGTGCATGATAGCCACGTGATCAGTGCATGATAGCCACCTGATCAGTGCATGATCAGTCACTTGATCAGTGCAAGATCTGTCATGTGATAAGTGTATGATATCCACGTGATCAGTGCATGTGCAGTCACGTGAACAGTGCATTATAGCTACGTGATCAGTGCATGATCAGCCACGTGATCAGTGCATGAGAGCCATGTGATCAGTGCATGATCAGTTACCTGATCAGTGTATGATCAGCCATGTGATCAGTGCATAATAGCCATGTTATCAGTGCATGTTCAGTCACGTGATCCGTGCATACGCAGTCACGTGATCAGTGCATAATAGCTACGTGATCAGTGCATGATCAGTCAAAAGTTCAATGCATATTCAGCCTCGTGATCAGTGCATGACAGTCACGTGATCAGTGCATACAGTTACGTGATCAGTGCATGCCCAGTCAAGAGATCAGTGCATGATAGCCACGTGATCAGTGCATGATAGCCAAGTGATCAGTGCATGATAGCCACCTGATCAGTGCAAGATCTGTCACGTGATCAGTGCAAGATCTGTCACGTGATCAGTGTATGATATCCACGTGATCAGTGCATGCACACTCATGTGATCAGTGCATTGTAGCTTCGTGCTCAGT